>NC_056745.1:1462623516-1462633516 GCF_019279795.1 Protopterus annectens | reverse complement strand
CTATGTGTATCTTTCAAACTCTCCTCACTAACTTTGTCTATAATACTGTTTAAATATATAGAAACACTAGATAAAATATATAGGAATTGTCTTAATCTATACATTATTTATTATTCCTCCAACTTACTAAAAACTGGCAAGCACTAAAACATATCATGAGAATTGTAACTAAACCTTTTATTCTCCTTAAAACAAACTCTGTACTGTAAAATATTGCTTCATACCTTATACCTTCATTTAAGAGTTAATACATCCCCAGTTGTACATTGTCACTCCCGTGTCCTCATTCATTTCATTGTTACATATTTTCTTAACTAAGTATGAGGCCACACATTCCGGAACTTACCAGTAAACCACTGAAATTGTCTTCTGTACAGTCAGTGTATATCACTCTTCTGTCTAGCTCTTATCTTATTTTACCTCTGAACAATCTTTCTTTCCTTTCTGCAGACCTTTTCAGTTGCATCGCTCAAGCCTTACTCCTATGGCCTTCTACAAAAAGAGAGCTTGTGAATTCCTTGTACCTATTCTCACAGAATGCACTTAAACAGCCAAACTACAACACGTTTTATAAGAAATCTGTCTTTCCATTGAGCTCTACGTCTTCTTTTTTATAACTATCCACCTCTTACTTATGCTGTAGACGAGAACTAGTGTAATTCTCTCATTTACAATTGTAACCTCAAATATGTGAATGTCATATCCAGCAATACTAAAAGGAATACACAAAAACTTGCAATGTCAAATGAATAAACTCTAGAAAACATCGAGTCTTGAAACTCCCTACCACTCTGGACACAAGATCAAGCACTAACATGGTTGAAGGAAGGCAAGTCAAGGAGGTCTGTATTTTAGTTCTTTGGCATTGCGTGTTTTGATGTTTTCCTTATGCCATTGCTGGATTTCATATTCTGATGTTCAAGGTTAAGATAATAAACCTAATCCCCCCACTTTTAATAACTCTCATGACTCAACATTCAAAACTCTTAGGCTACACATCTATAACCTCAGCATTAGGTGACGTGAGAGCTAAAACTGTCTTTTGGGCCTATTTTACTTGCTGTATAGTGAGCTATAGTGTTTTCACCTCTTTCATTAATTAAAAACAGAACAACAATTTAAATTTGTCTTCAAATTTTTACTAATCCCCATTTGATTTTCTCCTAATATCCAGCAATTTCTATTATACTTTTTCCATATACAACTATATGTGATGTTATCATAACTATTTACAAGGCTGCTACTACTTCCTCTCTATTCTTTTTTCAGTCTCTTCTTCTCCTAACTCTTTTGTGCTCTTTCACAAACTACAGCTACTGCAACATGATTTATGTTTCAGCTAATCCTATACTACTGCAATATTGTAAATAAGTATATACAAACCCACCCACTGAGCCCAATCATCCAATCACAATTCACCACTATAACATATGGGCCAATGAAACCACTCCCACTTAATCAAATACCCTATGTCATAATCCATTCATAATGACATTCCCATAGCTCCTCCTGCTGTAATCCCTTACTGTTGTTAAACACCTCACAACCTGTTACCACCAACTCTCACTTAACAACTTACCCTCCATAGTGACACTAAATGACATCCATAATAATACAAACCATCACTTTCCCATCTCTCCAACTATTCACCAAACCACCTATATTAAATTCTTTACAATGAACTATTCAAATTTAAATCAATGGATCAATAAAATATATGTGAAACAGAAAATCAGTTGCAAATACCTCCATCATTTTCATTATACGTATTTGATCTTAAAACATCCACTCAAGAAGCCTTCATCAGAGCTTTAACATTTTGTGACTGGAATAAATAAATGGAATGCACTTAAAACTGTGTCATTTGATGATGTCATGGCAATATTCAGTACAACACTTCTTAACATTCTAAATGAGCATGCACTGTAAAAAACAGAAACATCAAGGCCAGCCTACCATTAGGATGGCTAAACAACTCATAATGTTAGAGACAAAGCTTGGAAAAGATAGTTAAAACCACTAACATCTCAGCTACACGTCTGCTAATTAAGAAATCAAACCAAATAAAGCATAAGGTAAGATAACCTATTATACAAAGTGTCAAGACGCATGCCTCTGTCCAGTCCCAAACACAAACATCTAAGTCTAGAAAAATCTATAGAACCTGACCAATTCACAAGCATTTTCTCTTACTGTAACTTTCCTATTGTTAGAACAGTTGCCTCCTTACTTAAAAATAAATACACAACTGAACCTCCAAACTACACCAAAATAAGCAACCAAAGAAAAGAAAACAAACAAAGGCTTTCTCTCTATTATTCATATGCCTGAGATCAAAACTTGCCTACATAACATCAAACCTACAGCTGTGTGGCCTCCAACCAAATACCTGCAGAATATAACAAACTTCTTGCTGATAGCATATCCTGCTGCTGTCATGATAAACTGGTCAGTCAAAAAGAAGGATGCCTCATCACTTTGGAAGAAAAATCCTTCACCATACTGCTTCAGAAAGGTGGCTCTTCTAATGACCTCACAAGTTACAGACCTGCAGCTATTCCATCTCTTCTGTCTAAAATCCTGGAAAGATGCATACACCCACGCTCATCAAGTATATTACAGCAAACAACCTTCTTTCTCCAAACCAGCACTGTTTCAGACCTAACGAGAGTACAACTGCACCCTGCTCAGCTTCACTAACACAGTTAATCCAACAGAAATAAAGACAGCTTGGTCTCCACTCTTTCTTCTTCTCTCTGTCTTCACTCCACTGATTCCACACCTACCTAGCAGCTCAGGAACAGGCAGTGAAATGGTATAATGATGTTACCTCATTCTTACCTGTCTCACCATGTATTCTGTAAGGATCTGTTCTTGGCCCTTTCTATTTAACCTGTTCATAAATGACATGCAGACTGTTTCTAAACATGCCACATTAGTACAATATGCATAAATATTCAACTCTCATCTGTGCAGCAAAGTCCCTACTAAAACCGGGTCTATATTAATTCAGTGAATACCTAAAAAAGTGAACACTGATTTATTGACCCCATGTAAGTGAAAGCTTACAATCCCGAATCCTTAGAACAGTGATTTTTTTCCAAGTGAAAAAAAATCGCTGTGCCACAAAAAAAAAAAAAAAACAAAAACAAAAAAAAAACTTTAAAACATTACATAAAGTGGGGGGCTTCGCCTACTACACCTCCCTACTTAAATATACCATCTCTAAGATTGCATTACAGTGATGAAAACAGCAAAGTAACGGAGGTGGCGAAGCAATTTCTTTCCCAGGGAAAGAAATCGCTTATATGCCGTTTCGCTATTTTGCTGTTTTGTGCTTTCAAGTTCGTTCAAGATGCTTTTGAAGGAATGCATCTAAAATCATATAATAGGAACTCCTAAAACTATAGGGAATCACTCGGCAATTTTTTTCCTCCATAGAATCCTAGTTGCACAATTTCAAAATTTTTTCAACTAAAAAAAGACTAAACTCATTCTATATGCTCTCAAATAGCTATGTGAATAACAAATAAATAAATAAAAAGTAAAAAATGGTTACACATACAAAACTAAAACAGAAGACAAAAGGGTCAAGGAAACGCAAGAATATTTAATAATACAAAATTGTGAGATATAAAACTACAAGCTTCACCCAGCTTTCACAATATACCCTTTTCAAGTGTTAAAACTGGTTACAAATACAATTAACCTTTATATACTTCATTATCACGAGTTTATCACATGATAAACATTTTTTCACACATAATTAAAAGACTTTGTTTCATCTCCTTAAACTTCTGTGTTGTAATACAGGCTTTAGACTTATTACCCTATTCAACTTGTGTTCTTTGTCTGCTCTAAATATATTAATTAAATCATATTCTTCTTCAGTTTTACCTCATATATCCCCTCTGCTGTTACTAGATCTTATTTCTTGCAACACTGCAAACAAAAACATATGATCACTTCCTTTTTCACTTAATTGTTTATATTGTGCATTTGTAACTATATGTCTATTCATTTCTAAAATGTGATCATATCCATACATACATACATCCACAACCCCTTTTACCCATTTCTGCACATGAGAGTGGGATATCACATCCTAGTGACAATTATCTACACTGTCCCTTCGCTATTTGGTTTACCTGCATAAAATCATTTTCCTTTTTACAGAGAGCAATATGTATATAATATTCCATGAGTCACAGTCTGTATGTACTTCTAATGAAACTTGTTTACCAGTGAGAGGATATACAAATGTATGCTTTTTATAAACATGCTCACACTGCTGACATCTAAAACATAGAAATGTACCTTTCTTCTGACTTTGCTTACTATTTTTCTTTTCCTTTTGTTTAATTGTGTCCCCTTGTACCATAGGCATTTATTTAGATGTGATATGTTAGGAAGTTTCTAGAGGTTTGGGCATTACTGCCTGCCTCTGTCTATCAGAGACATCGGGGTCAAAGTGAACATATAGTACATTAACGTTTCCTGTATTGACAGGGCTGACTGATGTCTCTCCTATTCTAAGGATACCTTCTGTTATTTTCTTATCTTTATTATCATCATGAAAGATTATTTTTGTATAATTTCTATGCAGACTTTGCTAGCTTTCTAGCCTCGGTTGCGTTCCACAGTGTAGTCTCTCACTTTGCACAGGTAAGAAGCAGTTTATGTCTGTTGTTTCTGCAATAAAATGAAAGCTGTGAGCTTTTTTAAATGATTTGCTTACTCAGGCACTTTGAAAGCAGAAGCTGTAGGAAATGAGCCATGACCCAAGCATGTTTATCATAATCTGCAAAGCTACAAGCAAACTTTACTGACTGATTTATGAATATTGTATGGCAAATGCAAGAGGAGCAAATAAAAAGACTGCAGTGATTTTTCATTGCTGAATTAAAAAGAAAAAACAGATAATCTGCAACAGGTACTGATCCTTTAATGAATGCAATTGTATATCCCTTCACCCTCATGTGCTTAAATCATAGTCACTAGATAATTCCACAGCTAACTCAGATCGGAAGAGCTATGTTTTTGTGAAACCAGGCATAATTCTGTTTTATTAACTATAAAGAGGAGCAGGCATTTGGTTTGTGGCAACTCATACTGTAATATCTGGGAGGGGGAGTAATCATAAGATGATTACATTTGTTTCCCTTGAGAGACTTTTGGTACAAGGCAGTATAAGTCACTCCTGTGACGTTCTCTGACATCGGCTGAAGTCAGCACACCCATAGGTGAGCTGTAGTGGCATGTCCAGCAGTTGCATTTCATGGATTCATACATAAAAGGCAGGAATGAGAAAGTATGGTCAGGTTCAAAGTGTAGCACTGGGAGAAGATGTGCACTTTCAAAACATCCAGAAAAGTACACTTTGTACATGTAAAGAATTCAGTGTCATAAACTATTAACTGAATAATTTGCTTTGATTTGAGATCTGAAGCAACAACCAAAGCAACAGGAACAGAAATAGCTGTCCTTTGCAAAAATTGCATCATCTCCCCCCTTACATGAATGACAGGGACATAAATAACCTTAATGTCTTTTGTAAAGCTAAAGTAAGCAGGTACTGCGATCTAATTATGAGACCAGGAATTATTCCTCTATTAAAAATGCTAAACATTTGTATATGACAGTTAAAAGCCTTTACAATGATCACCTCCCATCCCCAATTACCAAGGAATACCTGCCATTTGTATGCAGTCTGCCATCACTAGACATGAACATGAATCATCTTTTTTACGGAATGTTGTGTATTCCAGTTTCTTCTAAACATTTCTTACCTTTCTGTTGGAATGATTACTGATCCTGCATATATTACTTTAAAGGTGCTGGACTACTAGCCTGTGTTGCAGAACAACAAGGTTTCCGTTTGTTGTTATTTACCTTTACCTTCATGAGTAACAGAAGCATTCTTTTTGCAGTGACCATTGCTGTTGTATATATTCCTGCTCCTAAGTAACTTTGAATCCTTTTTTGCCATTGTAATAGTTATAACAACTTAACATCATAGTTGTGCAGCACCTTCTTAGCCATGAATTAATAAACAGTAAGAATAAGTTAAAAAAATAAGCTAAAGTTTAAAGACGGGTCTTGTTGAAGAGCTCTCTTGTCCTTCACTTTCAAAGGACACCTAAACAATTTCTGCTATAGACACTGAACAGCAATAGGCCATGTACTAAACTTTATACAATGTAAGCATTTTGCGACTGCAGATTCTCCTTCAACTAATTTGTGGCATCTACTAAACAGCCAGTTTAATACTACAGACTCAACAATTCTCCATCCCTCAGGTTCTTAAGCTGACTTCAAGCAGTTCTTACTTTTCACATTTCACTAAACGTAACACAGAATTTCTCTTTAACCACGCTCATGCCCAGATTTCTCAGTTCCTGGCAGACCAAGTTCTTTGGACAGTCACCTGCATTTGTTTTATTATCAGCTGGCTTTTTTTAATTTCTCATAGTTTTGTAGGCATTTGTACAAACACTTTTGACTTAAAATAGATAACTTTTAAGTAACTTCCTCCTGTCTACAGAGATAATGCATAACTTCCTTCTAGCCCTGGTAAACAGTAGAAATTTCTGAGAAGCAGGGACCTTTTACATATCAGGTCAGAGTAGGAGCTGAACCCATTTCTTCTTCTTCTTTGGGTGGAATTAAACAATGTCACAATTACTGCTTCCTTATTGTGAGTACTTAGGATCAGATTAAGGTTTCTTTCCCCTACTTTTGTTAGCATACTAATGACTTATTAAAGTCAAAAGATCATTATCATAGCAACAACAGACAGTACAGGAAGAGCCATAACATCAAATCAACATGATAATGAATGACTGTCTATTAAAAACATGAAACTACAGCAGCTAAGGCAAGTAAAGTAAAAAAGCAGGTACACTGGGCTAATATTTCCATTTATGTCCCAATTTAGCACGCAGTGTTTGATTATCGTCTGCACTACGTAAGAGGTTGGCAGTAACCTATGACACAGATCTGCCTACTAGTCATATCTTCATATAGGAACCATTCTTTTCATACAAGATTATCACTCTATGTCCTTGAAGACCCCATGCTGTACACTCATCTGTTTCTATAATAAAGTGATTAGTTTGTCAAAGAGGTTATAACCACAACATTCCTAGCTGCTGTCATCTTAAATACCATGACATGCATTTCTGGTAGAGTGGGATGCAAAAAATGGTATACTTTAAAGAACTGAATTAATTTGTAAATGTTTTGTGTAAATACTGAGACATGTTTTATCTCCATGCATTCTCGTACAGATTCACCAAGATGCATGCATGGAGATGTACACAATTCATTTATTTATTTACTATTTATTTAAGTCTGATGACCAGGGAAGTCCACTGTGCCAAGAAGAGCTCGTTTTCAGTGGAGGCCCAGGGAGAAAAGCTCCACAATAATTGCAAGTTGCATTTCACATGTTACAAAAGGACATAGTTCATACAGCTAATTAAACATTTACAGATAAGCTCCACGATATTTGCAATTGGCTTGTCAGAATGTTACAAAAATGAAAAGATATAACCCAATACAGAAATTTCAACATTTACATAAAGTGAATATTTTTGCTACAAACTCAATTGTAGGTTTAACATTTCAAAATATATAGCTATTAGCCATTAGTAGGTTAGGAAAATATTATGCATGGGGAGGGTAATAGTATATTTGAGACAAGAGTATAGTACAATAGATATTAAAGAGAAAATTAATTTTTGGTAGGGGAGGGATTGTTTTGGGTGGGATGAATTAATAGTAGAGGTAGTTGGATGAGTCAGTGCAAGGTGGAATGGGGGGGTTAAGTTGGACCATGTCAAGGACATTCCCATTTGTAAGAAAAATGAGAGAGTAGCTGAGATTTGAAATTTGTATGGTTAGGAAGGTTGTGTAGGTGTGTGGGGAGAGAGTTCCACTGTTTAGCTAAGGAGTGGGACAGCAGTATATGGCCAGGAGATCGTGCAGGTTTGTGGACCTGAAGGAGATTTTGGTTTTTGGATCTGAGTGAGCGATTGGGAATGTAAGGTTTTAAGGAAGTAGCGAGAGCTGGGCAGTTGGCAGGTTTAAAGATGAGCTTGTGGGCAATGGTGAGCTGTAGGTAACTGATGTAGTTGGGTAGTTCAAGCCAGTTGAGGGTGAGGAGGGAGTGGCAGTGGTGGGATGAGTTTTTTGAACTGGTTTCCAATTTGGAGAGCTTGTGGTAGCAGGATTCAAGTTTGGACCAAAGGCCAAGATGGAGATTGGTAAAAAGAGGGGTACCATACATAAGGGAGGGGAGTAGGAAGGTGGATGCAAGAGTTTGATGGGTAGAGGGGCTTAGGACGTGGTTGTGCCTGCAGAGGAGACCTAACTTTTGGTGGGTTTTCTTGATTGTGGACTGGATGTGAGTGTCAGTTTTTAGTTCTTCATCAATAATGATGCCAAGAAGCTTGGTGTTGGGAACAATTCCTCTTGGCGATTGGACAAGTAGCTGTAAAACCAGGCAATGGTGGTGAGAGAGAGGTGTAGGGTGGAGAGTTGCGATATAAGTAGGGTGTGTGAGATGGTGTCAAAGGCCTTTAACAGATCTAGGAATAGTGTGGCTACGAACTTGCCTGAGTTGCGTTTGAGATTTATAGTTTCAAGAAAGGAAAGGAGGACAGTCATGGTGCTATGGCCAGGGCGGAAGCCATGTTGGGTAGGGGAGAGGAGATTGTTTAGTGTTAGGTGTGCCATGACTTGTGCTTGTATTGTTTTCTCTAGTATTTTTGAAAGTGGGGAAAGGATGGCAATAGGCCTGAAGTTGATGGCATCAGTATTTTTGCCACCTTTGAGGAGGGGAATGATGTAAGCATGGCACCAGATAGAAGGGATGTATGATTATTGTATGGATCTATTTATAAGAATAGAGAACGGATAGGCAAAGCTGTCTGCAGATTGTTTGAGGAAGGTGTGTAGACGATTGTAGGGTGCATTGCGCCAGGGTTTGAGTTTGAGGAGAAGTCTTATAGTGCTTGCGGGGATGGGCTTGAGGCAGAAGGATGTGGAGGAAGGTTGATGATTGGGGTGGTGGTCGGGGCAGGAAGGCGTGGTGGTGGTGGAGGAGGGGGGTCGGAAGGAGGATGATAGTTTAGGTATGCAGTATATGAAGAATGAGTTGAACTGGCCAACTCTTTCAAGGTTGGAGAGGTTGGGGTCTGGGCAGGGGTTTTCTTTGTTGCCAGGATGCAGCATGGGTGAGATGGAGTCCCAGAATTTTTTGGAATTTGTTGAGTGTATGGACTAGAGTTTGGAGTAGTGGGCTTTGCGGTCTCTAATTATTAGTTTTTTTGCGGGGTTTTGTAGTTGCTTATACTCTAGGAGGGTGTTAGGTTTTTATGTTTTTGATATTGTTTCCATTTTTTGTCCCTTTGTTACAAGGCTAGTTTAGTATCTTTTGATAACCATGGGCAGGGATTGGTTTTGATGCGTTTGGTTGGGGGGGGGGGATTGCTGATTGAGAAGGGTTAAGAATGAGTGGTTAAAGTAGGAAAAGGCATCATCTAGAAGAAGGGGGTTTAGAGGGGACCAGTCAGTATGCTTTAAGCATTCAGACAAAGTTAGAGGGTGGAAAGAAGAGAGGTTGTGGGTTTGGATGTAGTGGTGTTGTTTATGCAGTGCAGATGGGAGATGGTCAGCGAAGGCTGGTAGGTGATCGCTGAGAGGATCAGGCAATGTTCCAGCTTTGGTGATAAGGTTTGGGTGAGTTATTAGGATCCAGTCAATGATGATACCAGAGGTACTATTTTTATTTGGTCTGGTTGGAGATTGTATTAGTTGGGAGAAGGTGTACAGGTTGATTGTGTGGGATGGGACTTCAGAGTTAATAGTATTCCAGTTGATGTTGGTATCACTGAATATATAGATTTCATGTTTTATATTGGAGGAGAACCAGGACAGGATGTTTTCAAGAGTTTTTATATTATCACCAGGGAGAATATAGAGGGCAGCGATACAT
>NC_056745.1:1462608516-1462618516 GCF_019279795.1 Protopterus annectens | reverse complement strand
AGAATCTAAATCAATACAGGCATACCTCTCAACTTTCCAGATTATTGCCTCATATTTTTAATCTGTTCCTCATAAAATATGTGGTTTTCTTACAAATCACTGAGGTCATAAGTCACTAAATAATGCTAAACATTTGAGATTCTGACTTTTTTCTTGGAAAATACAGGCTAATACAACACCTATTAGTCTAGCATCGTTCTAAGTTTATAAGAACAATATTTAAAATCTGTCCCTTTTTTTTTGGGGGGGGGGCTTTGAACTCCATTATTTTAGGCTTTGTTCAGATTTCTAATGCTAAGAGGTAGAGAGGTATGAATACAGCTATTGTTGAAATCTTTTCATGTCTTTCATTCTTAGTTTTTTTCTTAAAAGTGAGCTTGTTAGCAAAGGCTCTAAATTATCTCTGGCCATTGAAAACAGTTTCTACTTTAAAAATCTTGAACAAGAACATTTATCCATAAGTGTTCATCGTTTCGTGACAACACCAGAGACTTTGAGAGATTTTGCTAACATCTGAAGCCATCCTTAGCAAGACAAATGACATTAAATATCATCTTGCACTTGCACATCATACTGTGGAAAGTTTATGTGCTGTTTATTATCCTTCTGTACTTCTTTAATGTTTAAAGTCACTTTTTCTAACTGTTGTAAGGGTTGCTGTTCTGCATTTAAATACACTGTATCTAGTGATTTTTTTAGTTAGTTTCAGTCATCTGTTTGTGGTTTCTTAATACTTGGTCTCCAAATCAGTCACTTGACATTAAGAGAGTCAAAGTCTGCACTCTTGTGGAATGAGTGGGCTGATTTCACCTATCTAAGCTGGGAATTGCTGGTGGAAAGCTTATTGTGTGCTTACCCGATTGGCCTTAGGGCATAGCTAGTGTAAAACTTGCTTTTTTCTGATTATATATAAGCCTCGCATTTGCACAAAGCTGCTGTTCACACAACGGTGATTATTGTTGCCTTGTATGTATGTAATCACCAGAAGTTGAAATTCATCCATAGGACTATTTAGGGCTGCATTACATTATTACAGCAACCAGGACTATTGCTGCTCAGAAAGCATCTGGTTTGGGAACTGAACAGAATCACTGGATAGTTTAGCCATAGATTACACCAAACAAGTACCCATCCCTTATCTGGTTACAAATATCCTCCACTTCAATCCATTGAAAAGTACATATTAGGATCTGCAACCATGGATAGGTACTTTCCTGCTGTCTCTGCATCTAGCTTGGTGGATATGGGAATCCTGAGGCAAAGTAGTAATTGGCTTATGTACAATGGCAACCACTTAATTCTCGAGCAAACAAATATGTATGTGAGAGATGTAGTTGCACTTTGACACTGGAGACCAGACTCTCATATACAGACACAAAAATCAACAAACAGGTTATCAGTGACACACACACACACACACACACACACACACACACACACACACACACACACACACACACACCACTCACAGCAACCATAAAGGAACAAACACAAAGACCCACATATGCAGAGTTGCTCACATGTAACCTATCTAAACCTCAAAGGCCTCTCAGGCACAGTCCTCAGAAACACTACATGCACACAAACAAGACAATTCGCATCACAGCACATAAAGCCACATCGCATTGTGTCTCATCTGCCAAGTCCATAAGGCAGAATACTCCACAACCCAATATTCTGGTCATGGGAGACACCATTGCGAGACACACTGATGCCCCTCTTACCAGGCTAGATAAGGAGAAAGTTACAGTTAGTTTGCCTGGTAGGCAAGTCACTTATCCCCCAAATACCAGTATGACTCAGTCATAGTCCATTTGGGTGTGAATGACCTGAGATGTACCTCCTTGGTCTATGTGATGAGAGGGATCCATGTCAGTAGCTTGAGTTTTCAGAAACTCGAAATTCATATTGTCGAGACAATATGATCGAGTTTCCAAAAACTCACACTTCAAAAAAACAACAAAAATCTACTTTTTAAACATTTTTGCGGGGGGGGGGGGGGCACTGCACCCCCCTGCATATTATATATACCAACTCCAAGATTGCACTACATTGGAGAAAAGGGTAAATTCCCCGATCTGGACTGTTCTGCAGTCTCCATTCAAAACCTTTGCATTTTTGAAAACTCAATCATGTCATGTCGACTATATGAATTTTGAGTTTACTCGAGCTTCTGAAGGGGACCCAATAAGAGACATGACTGAGCTCTCAGTATATGTGTCCAGGCTGATATGAGCCTAGCACTGAGCAGCATTCTACTGACTCCAAGGGTGATGCTATAATACCAGCAGAAAATTATCAAATTTAACAACTGGTTTAATTAATGGTGTCATTCCAAAGGGGTCCAATCTAATGCTAAGTAGCAATGAGTTAAGAAAAAATTCATAGTTAGGTACTAAAAAGAGGAAATATATATATATATATACAGGCAAAAATGAGGGGATAAAAAAATTGGAGAATGTGAAGGCAAAAAGATAGACCAGATAAAAAGTGAGGAAGAAAGATGGACGACTTGATCTGTAGAGTTGCAGTTTGGTTTTGGGGTGTCAGCATATATGGTATATGTACAAGAATGAAGGAATTTCTGGGAGAATAGGGAAGCTATTGAAATGGGAGTAGACTGGCTTGTAAGGCAAGCAAATGTAATGTAGGACTGCAGAGGAAGCAACAGGAAGCTGGTGGATAGTGCTGTAAACTGTCGATGGAAAAGGCAGAAGACGAGCAAACTTGCAGACATTGTCAAAGGCTACAAGCAAGTTTTCTGGCACAGTCTATGGTTAAATGAGAAAGTGGGAGAAGAAAACAGGAGGCGATGTCCAAGGTTGAAGGACAGGAGCACACAACAATGGTAAGTGATGAAGGGAAAATAGAAGTAGAGGTGGTCTTGCAGGAACTGCACAATTATGAGTGTGAGACAGAAGCAGGAAGAGAAGGGCAGTTAGCTAGAAGAGTGGGTGAAAAGAAGAGTTGGGGAAGGGTAGAAAAGAACTATGTAAATCAGACAAAGTGAGGCAACCAAGGGTGGGGTAGTGAAACTGCAGGGGGAAAGGTTACACCCAGGAGAAGCAGGGGGCAAATAGCCATCTATGAGAGAGGCAAGAGTCAGTGTTGTGAGAGAATTAGGGGTTTGATGACTGCAGACTCGATCTCCAAAGGATTTATGAGCCTTGGTTGTACAGACAGAGGATGCCAGATGGGAGAAATTGGCCTTGGGCTTCAGTTCTAAAAATAAATGTGAAGTAGTGATAAAATTGTCCATAGAGAGTGCACTAGTTACCCATCAGTGGATATAGCAGATGTGGAATTAAGAAGCATCAGAAAGGGGGTTGACAAACCCAAAATAGGGGTTGGAGGCTGCATTCTCAAAATTCTTACTTGTGCCAGTACAGCAAACTGGAAGATATGAGATCAGGAAATATAATGACCGGATGTAGCATTGTACAGAGGAGAATGTCTTAGGTGTGCAGGAGGATGGGAAAAGTCCTGGAGGGAAGCCAAATCTATGTCAGGGACAGGCAACTTCTTAGCCCAGAAGGACAGTTGTGTTCATTGCTGTATCAGAATGGCATACTGCAATAACAGTACCTATAACGTTAGACAGAAGGTTACGGGCATGTGACAGAAGCAGAAAAGGGAAGGCATCTACAACTCATGCCCATGTCTATTGAAGTCTTTTTTAACTTTCCATATCTGAGTGAGATACAGTACTAAAGAGCAGATAAAGATGTAACTGAAGGACGGCAAAACGAAATGTGCAGCATAGCACAGGAACAAAAGGGAGTGTCTCATAGTACGGCTAGGTATTATAAATGGAGTGTGTCAAACTATGGCTAAGTATTATAAATGGAATATGCCGGAGTATGGCTAAGTATTATAAATGGAGTGTCTCATAGTACGGCTAGGTATTATAAATGGAGTGTCTCATAGTATGGCTAGGTATTATAAATGGAGTGTGTCAAACTATGGCTAAGTATTATAAATGGAATATGCCAGAGTATGGCTAGGTATTATAAATGGAGTGTCTCAGAGTGTGGCTAGGTATTATAAATGGAGTGTGTCAAACTATGGCTAAGTATTATAAATGGAATATGCCAGAGTATGGCTAGGTATTATAAATGGAGTGTCCCATAGTACGACTAGGTATTATAAATGGAGTGTCTCATAGTATGGCTAGGTATTATAAATGGAGTGTGTCAAACTATGGCTAAGTATTATAAATGGAATATGCCATAGTATGGCTAGGTATTATAAATGGAGTGTCTCATAGTACGGCTAGGTATTATAAATGGAGCGTCTCAAAGTGTGGCTATGTATTATTACCATGTAATGCTTAGAATGCAGTTAAGAAGATGGGGAATCTGCTGGCATTAATGCAGGAGGGGAAGATAGACATTTTTGGTACACAGTAACATGGGGTAGCAATAGGGGATGGAAGATGGAAGTATAGTACACAGAAAAATGAGGATGTTTTATTAAAAAAAAAAAAAAAAAACATGAGGGAGCAATTGTGGGATGGGAGATGGAAGTTCTCAGGTAAACTTTAATCAAAAATGGCACAGAAGTGAATGATGGATGTAGAGTAGCATTCTACATAAAGACAGGCATCAAATGTAATGTTAGAGAGAGGAGGAATACCAGCACATGGAGAGCAAAAAAAAAGAAGAAGAGAAAAGAATAGGGAGAGAATCTAAGATGAAGCACTGGTGCTCAAGGTAGAGAAGGTGGCCATTGCTGATAGACTGGTACAACTCGCTGGCCTCAAGACTCATTATAGAAGTGGATGAGAGACTGGAGAAAAGCATCAAGGAGCACCCCACTACAGATACTTTACACTCTGACTTACATGTCTGTGACTCTGGTGCAAGTCATGTCAGAAAAGAATCGTTAGATGAGTTCATTATCCAGCTACTAAATGAATAAAATACAAAATAAATAATAAAAAAATGTAGAGAGATATGCATCTTCTAGGAGTAGTCAGAGAGATTCCAAATCCTGGTGTATCGAGGAAGCATGAGCTGGCTGATGCCTTGGACCATGTGGGGTCACCAAACTTGTGCAAGCCTCTGTCAGAAAGGCTGTGGTCTTAATCGAGGTAGAGGGGTCAGGGATGTACAGAGAACTGCACCATTAGTCAGCAGTGATTAAACCGCTGTGCGGTTTTGAGGTGGTGGGAACAATAAGAACATAAAGGCACAGATGGGATTAGATTTTTTGGAGATAATTATGAGGAACTGTAATAAGAATCAAATATAAATTAGGTGATTGCAGACAAACTGGGGACATAAACGTTATGGGGATGGATTAGAGATATAATAGCCAGTACTGTAGGCAATAGTCTGAGAACAGACAAAATGACAAAGAGGACAAGGCTAAAGAAACAACATAGGATGGTAAGGATACCAATTACAGAAAAGACTGGTTTAACATGGGAGGTAGAAGACGGAAGTGGGGTGGTTGTGAAGACACAGGACAAAGAGGCAAGAGGAAGGCCAGCAAAGAAGGAAGGAGCAGCAAAGGCATAAGCTGAGGAGAGTTGGGAGACGAGTTTAAGAGTGTGAATAAAAGCTTCTGAACTCATTACAGCCTAGTGACACTTCCAGGCATTTCTGCAGTTGCATCCTACTGACACCTGTAAGTGTAAAATATTATTTGTTCATATTTGCAGTAATAATTCCAAATGCTTATGCCGTAAGTGACACTTTAATCAAGATGTTTCTTGTTTAACAAAAAGGGGCAGGAATTGAATCATTTATGTAATGTTGCTTAGGAGCAATATATGTGAAGTATAATGTCTGTTAATGTTATTTTAATACAATTTGATTACTTTTGTATAAATGTAAATTTGCCTATGTCATAAGTTCTGATTCAGTAAAGGTATTTAAAAAAAACATGTTACATACAAGTTATTAAAACAGTTCATCCTAAAGCTTACATATGATTACAGACAACTTTATTGATATTTGACATCTTACCCAGTGCAGCCATACCTATATTGAATATCATTTGTTTACTATTTCTTTGCATTGCAATCATTTTCATATTTTTCTAAATATTTCAACAATCAATTGACATAGACAAAACTAAAAACTGTTTAGTCTGATATGAAAGCTCACACTTGTATGAAGAAAATGCTACAGGCAGCATGTGTGTTACTTCAGTGGTTACTAATATATCATAAGCTGTTTATAGAACATCACAAAAATTTATATTTTCAGTGTTTATTGAGGTGTATAAAATCTAGCTTCAGACCTAGAAATAAATGACTGCACCCATTGTAAAGATTCGTTTGTGTTGAATAGTTTATCATTTAGTTTTTTTGTAACACTTATGGTTCTAACGTTTTGCACATTTTGTTTGAACTATGAGGCAATATTTTTAAAAGCCTCAGGCCACACCCATTTGAAATTAGAGTACAAACTCAAAAGAGCTCCACTGGAGGGAAGGAGTTAAAATGTGAAAGCAGAAAGGGAAGAAGAGTCATGGCCTGTCTCAGAAAATATGGGAAGGAGACCAAAAATAACAGAAATGTAGATGAACTGAATGAATGTCTCTTCTGTTAAAAAAACAATAATGGTAGGTTGGTATGCGAGAAGAGGGCAGGATATAGTAAAAGAAGCAATGGACATACTCCATGCCAGAGAAAGAGAATATTAAGAGGGAACTAGCTTGAGGAATCTGACTAGTATTCTACAGGTTCATCATTTTTGTTTTTACCTGGGTAGTGAACTAATCAGTACTGACCAATTTCAGGCTCAGACTGGATGAAATACCAAATATTTAATAAGCCAAGGGTGGAAATGTAAGCAACAACAGAGAAGTTTACATTATTATATAGAAACATTGTGTATGTACATTACAGTAAACAAACAGAGTGCAATGCACAATATTTTCATTATTTTCTAAAGGGGGTCAACCTTCAGTAATTCTGTGAGAGCAGAAGAGAATTGGGCAGGGAATAGAAATAGTGTGTAAGGTGATAGGTCTTGTGTTGAAACTGCAGCATTTAGCTTGGATGAAGAGGTGCTTTTTTGACTGCATTCTGAATTTGGAGTAAATGTTGATTTCCTCTAGGCTGATGGGGAGAGATTGCAAAAGAGTAGGTGCCTGAAAGGGCATGCATGTGCAGTGATGTGGTGTTTGGTTCTATGCAGTGTACCATGGACTGAGCTATTTAGGACCATGCAAACATGCATGTCTTCTTTTGAATTAACCTTCCTGATTATTTTAAGTTATATTTCTTCATTAATACAGCAACCTTTGTTAGAGTATGTTTTACATTTGAGGTTTTAAGCATTTTCCAATAAGCAGCGAACAAAGTGTATTCACTAATAATGCCAACACTACTCATTTTAGAAGATTTCAGCCATAAAAGGCCAGTACAACTGCTGTCATTATAATCTGCCAGCATCCATACTCATCAGTTATGGCCACTTTATTGACTATATACACATCACATGTCTGATTGTGATAAAAGTAGCCACAGTAAAGTATTCCAGTATATTTTATAAAAATGGACACTAGTCCTAAAAAGACAGACTAATTACTTTATCAGCTGAGCAGGGATAGTAATTTTTTATCAACAGATATAATAATAATCATGTTTGTTAACCAGGTGGGCCTACTGGATGCACCATCCCTTTTCATGGGTGACCTGGGATCAACGTCTGATTAAGTGACAAGGTCATGCAGTAGGGAAATGAGGACTGAAGGAATCAAACCCTTTACCACAGGAATGACCGCTCGCTCAAACCCTTTACCACAGGAATGACCGCTCGCTCAAACCCTTTACCACAGGAATGACCACTCGCTCAAACCCTTTACCACAGGAATGACCGCCCGCTCAAACCCTTTACCACAGGAATGACCGCTCGCTCAAACCCTTTACCACAGGAATGACCGCTCGCTCAAACCCTTTACCACAGGAATGAGCGCTCGCTCAAACCCTTTACCACAGGAATGACCGCTCGCAATTGTACCCACTGCACAACTACAATACATCACTCACACTATCAAGTATATCTATATAGGTGACTGCATCTTTCTCAGATGTCTGTGTCAAAAAATTAGTAGCAATAGTAATGACAAAAGTAACATATTTCAAATTTATTTCACACAAACAGTAGTCAGCTTAATTCACATGCACACACACACACACACACACACACACGCACACACACACACACACACACACACACACACACACACACACACACACACACACACACACACACACACACACACACACACACACACACACACACACACACACACACACACACACACACACACACACACACACACACACACACACACACACACACACACACACACACACACACACACACACACACACACACACACACACACACACACACACACACACACGCACACACACACACACACACACACACACACACACACACACACACACACACACACACAAACTTTCCTGCAAACCCAGATTAATGACGGCTTAAAATGACCAGATGATAAGATCATAAGGTACTTTCATCCACAGATAGCTGTTCACCTGCAGTAGCAGCTATAGCCACTTTGTTGACAGTGCACACCACTTATTATTATGAAGAAATCAATGATGCACTTTATTAGTAGCTCTGGATGAACTACATGAAACTGTATAAAGATCACTAGCATCAGACTGTAAGTCCCAGCCATGTGTAGCACAGTTAAATAGAGTATCTCTGATGACAACAAATGAAATATTAATAAGATATTAATCATAATTGGGGTTGGTGTAATGGTTAATGTGTTTGCCTCACAGACACAAGGTACAGAGTTTGATTCTCATCTTTGAAAGGAAATTGGCGAGGTTTAAAATGGCCTGCAAGGGCAGTTAGTGTAGTACTTGCCTATGACATATGCTAAGTCAAATGCACAATCGCTGCAGAAGTGAAAGTCATCTGAATAATTCCACATTAAACAGAACTATTAGTGATGAAGATGCTGCTGCTGGCAAACAGATTTGCATCTAAGTGTTTCATGTACAAAAGCAGTACCTGTTGCCCTTGAAGAATAAATGTTTTTTAAAAAATGGTGTGTTGATGATATTGACATAAACTGGTGTCAGAGCCATGGAATAAAGCTAAAAGCCAAGAAATGCGCAATAGTATCCTTTGGGAAGTCATCTACCCCTGGTAAATATTACATGGGCAGCACAGCCCTAAAAATTGACCCAGTAGTCAGGGACTTGGGGACACACAGAGACAGTAATCTAGCCTTTGACCATCATGTGTCAGTGGTAGGGAGGGAATAATTTTGTATTGCACAGCTTATAAACAAAGATATGGCATCTAGGTCCAAGGAAGTCATTGTTCTACTGAATTCTGCATTCATCAGACCTGTCATTGATTACAGCATCCCCTTTGGTATGTACCTAACCAGGCATATCCAATAATTGAAATGTCCACAGAGGTTCCTCACTAAAAGAATACAGGGCATAAGTAATACGTCCTATGCAGACTGCCACAAGGCCCTATCCCTGTATTCCATCTCCTACAGCCTGTTCAGGGGAGATCTATGCCTGGCAAACAAGGCATTGTCAGACCTTCTGCATATCTCCAAAAAAAATAGCCCAAGATTTACACATTCTAAAGATTTAAACTTTGCCTGTGATATAAATAGGGCCTACTCGAGAGACAAGTATGTATCCCAGAGACAACCCCTTCTTAGGAACAGGCTCCCCATCCATGTGAAGCTGAGTTCTTCTCTAACCCACTTCAACTGTAACTTGGACAATTGTATGGTGAACAGGAAATGCATCACTTGTTTGGCACCTATGTCTCTAAAAGATCAGGCAGCCTGTAAATTGTTCATTTTCTAGACCCTGCTTGTAAATGTTTCATCTCCCAAGCCCCTGCTTACACTTATCAAGGATGCAAGAACTTGTCAGAGATTTGGGATTCATGGCTAGGCTTAAAAAGGCCATTGTAGTTGTTAGCCTAGTGAGCACCTACAAACCTATGACCCTGTAATGTCATAA
>NC_056745.1:1462546016-1462601016 GCF_019279795.1 Protopterus annectens | reverse complement strand
TTAACAACACAGTGTTCCTGGTAAAAGAATCAAATCTATTTCAACTGACACACACACACACACACACACACACACACACACACACACACACACACACACACACGCACACACGCACACGCGCACACGCACACGCGCACACACACACACACACACACACACACACACACACACACACACACACACACACACACACACACACACACACACACACACACTCACCTGTGTAAAAGAGCATGACTTTTGCTATTATCAACATTCCAGCAATGTTTCCAGTAATATAAGTCTCTCTTCAAACTAAAGTGGCACTTCCTGTACTCATGGGCATGGTTGCTCCTTCCGGAAATTGTGCTGTGTGCTTCATCTTCCTTTGCTTTCTGCTGTCCCAATGAGAACACATACTAATGGTTTACTGACAATTTCAACTATGAGGGTCATGGGATGGTAAAATATGCAGGTTTTACTTATAAAAAAAGATATTTTAATGAATTAGTATGATTTATTTCTATTTTCCATGGATATTAGTTAAAAAATTCCTACCACATTATGTGCATCAGACTTTTTCAATGTGGAACTTTGAGGAACATGAACTTTTCAAGACCCCAAATGAGGTACGTTCCTTGTAATGAAGTACAATTGAGATTTATGATTCTAGGCACTGCAAGTTCTGCTGTATAAGGGAATTTAGTTGCAAGGGTAGTAAATGTCTGTTCTTGGGATCCTATCAGTAGGTTAGATCTTTGTTTTATAGGTAGCCATTTGGCTTTTTCTAGGATGAACCAATGATGCTTAAACATGGATGGGTTTGTAATGAACTGGCAGATGCTATTAGAGATTGTCTGGAGTATGGTGATGGCTTCCTTGGGGGTGGAGCTATAAACTGGTAGTCCATAGCCTGGATGGGAGAAGAGAACTCATTTGGTGATGACTGCTCTGGCTGATTGCGAGAGAAAAAGGAAGAACTTTTTGGCCCATAGGAGGATATTTATTTTTTGTCACTGAATAAGTGCCTGATTATTAAAAAACAATAACTGTGCTATTCTGCTTCAATTGGAGGGGAGGAGGAAGGATCTAGATAACTATAGGCCTGGTAGTCTAACAGCAGAGGCAAAAAATGTCATGGAGACCATTTTGAGAGAAAGGTTGGCTGCTTCCAAAGAGAACAACCACCACGAGTTCATGGTGAGAAGATGCTGTTAGATAAAACAGATTTTGTAGTCAGGACTGAAGTCCTTCAGTGCTTTGCTTCCTGTATAGTATAAGTTGCAGCAAGCTGCATGCTATAAATGTTTCAAGCAGTTTTCTGCATGCAGTCTTAAAAGCAGAAAGGACTGCTTTTAATTTTTCTTTTTCCTTTTCTTTTTCAATCCTTAAGTAGGGGACCTTTATTTTTGGGTCAAAGTACAATAGGACCTTTTATTTTGCTCCTCAACCTAAAGTTAAAGCAGGGGAAGGGCTCCAGTTAAGAGGGCAGCACTGGGTGTCAGATTATCAAGCTATACTTCTGACTGTGAGAATAATGGTTCTAGAAAAAGACACAAATAGAGCTCTTAGTAATTGGCTTGAGAGTAAATATGTGGTGTAAACATGAAAGACACACCACCCAAAGGCCTTAGTATTAATGTATCTAAACCCAATGTAACACGAGAACACACACAGTTCACCAAGACCGTCAGCTAAAGATACCAAACAGTCACGATCAATTCTTTAAATTACTAAAGGCTACAGATGGTGAAATGTCCCTGCAGTAGCTAAAGTAGGAAGGCCACTCTGTCCAGAGAAGTCACAGTTCCCTTGTCATTTGTATCTCACTCATTGTTTTCCTCACACTGACTTTATCTGGCACAGGTCATTCCCTTAGCTCCCCACTTTGTCATTCATGTTTTCCTGACTGGCCTGATTTCCTAGTGTTTTCCATGCTCCCATATACTCTCTTACTCATCTTTTTCCTCTCTTCATGTTTACTGCCTAGTCTGTCCATCTGTCCTTCTCTATATCCGTCATCTGTCTGTACACTCACTTTCTTCCATCTCCATTTTATTATTCTCGTTAGGCCCACATCTTCGTCTGCCTAATTCATTCACCTCTTATCCTCTGTACCATGTATGCTTTCAACCTCTAACAGCATTTGCCATCCTATTCGTTGTGCTCTCTAACGTTTATCTTTTCAACCTTTTGCTGTTCTGTCAGTGCTCTACCCTTTGCTTTTACGCAGATTTATTGCTTATCAGCTTAATGTCTCCTTTCTCTTATCCTTCTTGAGCTGTTTTTGGCAGTAAATACCCTCACCCATGGTTGTTTTCTTTCCCTTTCATCCCTCTCTCACTGATTGTTCGGTGAAAACCATCCTTGTCCTTTTCCTGTTAGGAATATTTTGGTTGCAGTAGCAGCTCCACTTCTTTATATCTGTACTTAATATAAATATCTAGGGAATGCTCTGAACCCAGGGCCACTTTTAACAAATGCTTAACAATGATGCAAACTGAATGGAAAGTGTGATGACAGAAACTCATCAGCACTGAAGCAGTGAGATGGCATGTTGAAACAAACTTGCTATTAGCAAACTGCAGATTAATAAAGCGCAAACTGCACTTTCATGTGCTGATTTTCAGTTTTATTGCAGCAATAGTAGCTGTTCGTGGCTGTCTGTTTATATGTTGCGTATATTTCCGGAATGTTGTCTGCTGCTACAGCTGGGGCATCATTTCTTACTGCTTTTGCTTTTATGCTTTTGATTTACTAGAAACCATCGCTCATATCTGTATATCTATAAGCGTTTTCTGTGTCATGCGCTATTGATACTAACCCTACTATATGCCTGTGGATGGGGTATTACCTCCACTGCTGATACTATCCCTGTCATATGCTCTAGATGTTTTTATTACCTGCAGTATTAATACATTCCCTGCCATACTCCTCTGCATGTTATTACCTGCACTATTGATACTCTGCCTATCATAAGCATGTGGATGTTTTTATTTCCTGCAGTATTAATACTATCCCTGCCATACTCCTCTGCATGTTGTTATTACTTGCACTATTGATACTCTGCCTATCATAAGCCTGTGTATGTTCTTATTACCTGCACCACCATTGAAAATATTACTACCATATGCCTGTGCATGCTGTTATTACCTGCAGTGCCAATACATTCCATGCCATATGCCTGTACATGTTGTTATTACCTGCAGTATCAATACTATCCCTGCCATATGCCTGTGCATGTTGTTATTGCCTGCAGTATCAATACTATCCCTGCCATATGCCTGTGCATGTTGTTATTGCCTGCAGTATCAATACTATCCCTGCCATATGCCTGTGCATGTTGTTATTGCCTGCAGTATCAATACTATCCCTGCCATATGCCTGTGCATGTTGTTATTGCCTGCAGTATCAATACTATCCTGCCATATGCCTGTGCATGTTGTTATTGCCTGCAGTATCAATACTATCCCTGCCATATGCCTGTGCATGTTGTTATTGCCTGCAGTATCAATACTATCCCTGCCATATGCCTGTACATGTTGTTATTGCCTGCAGTATCAATACTATCCCTGCCATATGCCTGTGCATGTTGTTATTGCCTGCAGTATCAATACTATCCCTGCCATATGCCTGTGCATGTTGTTATTGCCTGCAGTATCAATACTATCCCTGCCATATGCCTGTGCATGTTGTTATTGCCTGCAGTATCAATACTATCCCTGCCATATGCCTGTGCATGTTGTTATTGCCTGCAGTATCAATACTATCCCTGCCATATGCCTGTGCATGTTGTTATTGCCTGCAGTATCAATACTATCCCTGCCATATGCCTGTGCATGTTGTTATTGCCTGCAGTATCAATACTATCCCTGCCATATGCCTGTGCATGTTGTTATTGCCTGCAGTATCAATACTATCCCTGCCATATGCCTGTGCATGTTGTTATTGCCTGCAGTATCAATACTATCCCTGCCATATGCCTGTGCATGTTGTTATTGCCTGCAGTATCAATACTATCCCTGCCATATGCCTGTGCATGTTGTTATTGCCTGCAGTATCAATACTATCCCTGCCATATGCCTGTGCATGTTGTTATTGCCTGCAGTATCAATACTATCCCTGCCATATG
The DNA here is from genome assembly GCF_019279795.1 of Protopterus annectens. NCBI lineage: Eukaryota > Metazoa > Chordata > Ceratodontiformes > Protopteridae > Protopterus > Protopterus annectens. Next base: position 1,462,596,905 of record NC_056745.1, on the reverse strand, counting down.
CCTGTGCATGTTGTTATTGCCTGCAGTATCAATACTATCCCTGCCATATGCCTGTGCATGTTGTTATTACCTGCAGTATCAATACTATCCCTGCCATATGCCTGTGCATGTTGTTATTGCCTGCAGTATCAATACTATCCCTGCCATATGCCTGTGGACGTTATCATTATCTACACTGTTGATAACACCCTTGTCATATGCCTGGGGATGTAGTTATTATCTCCATTATTAACACTTCCCTTACCATATACCTGTGGATATATTTATTACCTGCACTATTGAAAATATCCTTAGCATATGCTTGTGGTTGTAGCTATTTCCGCCACTATTGACACTATTCCTACCATATGCCTGTGGATGTTTCTATTACTGCCAATATTGATACAATTTCTACCGTATGCCTGTGGATATATCTATTACCGCCACTACTGATACTATTCCTACCGTATGCTTGTGGATGTTATTACTGCCACTATTGATACTATTCCTACCGTATGCCTGTGGATGTATCTATTACTGCCACTATTGATACTATTCCAACCGTATGCTTGTGGATGTTGTTATTATCACCACTATTGAAACTATTCCTACCTTATGCTTGTGGATGTTATTACTGCCACTATTGATACTATTCCTACCGTATGCTTGTGGATATATCTATTACCGCCACTACTGATACTATTCCTACCGTATGCTTGTGGATGTTATTACTGCCACTATTGATACTATTCCTACCGTATGCTTGTGGATGTTATTATCGCCACTATTGATACTATTCCTACCGTATGCCTGTGGATGTATCTATTACTGCCACTATTGTTGCTATTCCTACCATATGCCTGTGGATGTATCTATTACCGCCGCTATTGATACTATTCCTACTGTATGTTTGTGGATGTTGTTATTACCACCACTATTGATACTATCCCTACCGTATGCCTGTGGATGTTTCTGTTACCGCCACTATTGATACTATTCCTACTGTATGCCTGTGGATGTTGTTATTACCTGAACTACTGACAATATCCATGCCATATGTTTGCGGATGTTGTTATTGCCTTCACTATTGACACCATACATGTCATATGCCTGTGGATGGTATTATTACCTGCACTATTGGTCTAATCTTACCATGTAACTGTGGACGTTGTTATTACCTGCATCTTTGATACTACCCTGCCATAACTGTTTGGATGCTGTTATTACCTGCACTATCAATTCTATCCCTGCCATAACCATTTGGATGTTGTTATTACCTGCACTATGAATACTATTACTTGGACTATCAGTGCTATTCATGCCATAATCCTGTAGATGTTATTACTTACACTATCGATGCTATCTATGCCATAAACTTGTGGATGTTGTTTCTATCTGTACTGTTCATAGTTCATAGTTTAGTACTAGGCTAACTGCCCTTGTGGGCCATTTTTAAGCCTAGCCAATTACCCCAATTGAGAATCAAACCCTGCACCTTGTGTCTGTAAGATAAACATCTTAACCATTATGCCACCCCCCGAGTCAGATTCAAAAGCTTCCATAAATATTTCAGTAATTTATCTTTGATCCACTGCATAAAGTGATGGAACACTTACTATGACCCAGATGACCCCTGCTGGACCAATGGCCCAGTTGCCCTGACTATAACCCAGATATCCAGAGTTTGACTATTGGTGCAGAATCAGAAGGAGCTGGTTGGATGGCGTTGAAGGAGTGATGTTTTACACAGTGACCCACATCAGTAAGGAAGTGGGATTTTTGTCTATGATCTGACATGTCTTTGGTGCTGGAGACTGTGTCGTAAGTTTGCAGATAGACATTAGAATTTCAGTATTGAAGGGGGGATGGAACTAACTGATGTTTTGTGCTCTAATGTACATGATGCCAGTGGATCCACTAAGTTTGGGCGTTCAAAAATCACCTTATATGCAGGACAGCATATATGATGCTGCCAGCTGAAAACCACATCCCCTTCTCAAGCAACCATTGCTGTGGTCACAGCCTCATGGGATAGTATCAAGAGGACTGAAGGCAAAATGGAACAATAGGAGCAGATTCAAAGTAGCTCATGGTCAACTGGGGACACACAAAGTGAGGCAAAAAACTTTAAAAAAAATAGTAATTTGGTTGTAAACAATGGGCGCAGACTCAGAATAGTTCATGGTCAATTAGGAGGCACACAAAGGAGGCCGAAAAAATCAGTAATTTTATTATAATGTTTAGCCTTTGTTTTATGCAGTTGAAAAAATGTTCTGAAGCAACCATTAGACTGTACACTGTCACCATGTGCTTATTATCAGAAATGCCAATTATCAGGAACAAAAACATTTAATGTTTTCAATATATGTTCATGGTATGGGTTTGTCCATTCTTCTCAAATGAGCCCTGTTCATAGCTAAAATAAATAATTTAATTAACCTCATTTGTTTTTTTCTTGATGTTCTGTATCAAGAAGGATAACATAAGGAGAACTATGCTCATTTAAGTGCGCCTGAGTGTCTGGTCTTGTGTTTGTTGCGCTCAGTAACAGTTTATACTGGTGCCTGGGCTTGTTTTTATAGCAATCCAGCATTGCCAAATTGCTAAATTACAATTTTGTAACACTACAGTCATAGATTCAGCATTGCCCAATTCATTGCTCACTCCAAGCGTATTGCTTTTTAGTTCTTGGGCGTGATTAAAATGTTTAAAGCTACTTCTACATTTTGTGCACTTGCTTTAGCGTGCCCGATAAATTTTGCTTCATTTGGAATTCCCATTAAATTATTACATATTATTATTAATACTAGACCTGCCATATGCCTGTGGATGTTGGTATTACCTGCACTATCTATACTACTAATTTAACTATTAATGCTATCCATGCCATAAGCATGTGGATGTTGTTATTACTTGACAATTGACTTAGCTACTGGTGTCATTCTATATGGGGTGCAATATTTGTCAGGCTGGGAGGACATAGTCGACAGGTCATGCTGCTTTGTCAGGGATGGTCTTCACATGTTACCTCTTGACTTTAAGGTATTGGCAATAACATTAGCCACCCCTTACTGCCTTTTTTAGGCATTTCCAAACAGATGAATCTTCCAACATAGCAAAAGCTACCCCTGATAGGCTAAAGGTGGTACTGCTGAATACTAGGAGTTTCAATAGGAAACTGTACTCCCTAGAAGCTCACCTCAACCAGGAGAATACCGTTATCTGTGCAGTTACTGAAACATGCTTTAAAGCCACAGAAAGCACGCTGGCAGTAGATCCCTCGAACGCCTATCATGCATTTCATTCACCCACTGAAAGTGAGAGAGTAAACCGTGGAGGTGTATCTAAAGTGAGGGAGTAAACGGTGGAAGTGTATCTAAAGTGAGAGAGTAAACGGTGGAGGTGTATCTATCTATATAAAGGATAATATCACCTCAAGGCTATTAAACCATGTGACATGCTCAACCTACTCCACGTACAACTAACCATGGGAAAAACCCATTACAATATTCTTGTTACCTACCAGTCGCCTACCATGAACCAGAAAACCCTCACATCATTCATAGAGTTACTTGAATCACTCACCTTCCAGCCCATTACTATAATCAGGGGTGATTTTAACTACCCCTCCGTTAACTGGGAGGCATACATGACTACTAACATGCAGGCCCACAGATTACTTCACTTTCATTCAAATACTTTGGAACATCTAGTCTGGACTCCCACTAAGGGAATAAAAATCCTAAATCTGGTACTCAGTCATATAAGAGTGCACTGTACCATCGCTTCCCATGTGTGATATATCCTCACTGGTGAAGTCAGATCACAAAGTGGTCTCCCTGGAATTTAAAGTAAAACTAGACCCCCCCACAAACCCCCCAAACATTAAGAATTTTTGTAATACAGACTACCTCTTATTAAGCAATGGCATAGCTAGTTTCCCAGCTCTCCCAAATGCAGATGACACAGAAGCCTATGCAGAGGAGTACACAAAAGCTCTGTATGACCACATAACTTAATTGAAATGGCAGTCTTCTTCTTCTTCTGCTTCTTTTGGCTTTTCCCAGTTAGGGGTCACCACAATGGATCACCTGTCCGCTCATGATTGGCAGTAGAGTTTCACTTTGTCAAGTTGCCAGACTGGCCCAACGTTCCACGGAAGGCACACAGATGCATGCACTCATGCCTAGGTCCAATTTCAAGTGTCCAATCCACTTACAGTATGTCTTTGGGATGTGGGAGGAAACCGGAGCACCCAGAGAAAACCCACGTGACCACAGGGAGGACATGCAGACTCCACACAGAAGGCACCCAAGCCGAGGATCGAACCAGAGAACCTCTTGCTGTGAGGCAACAATGCTAACTGCTGCACCGCTGTGGCAACCCTAACTTTATTGAAATGGCAGTACCAAACCAAAATAAGGAAAGAATAATCATGGACCTGAAAAATAATGACATAGGAGACCTCCAAATTCTGGATCCCATCCAATTCAGTTTTACCAGGGGCAGGTCATGTCTGATAAACTTAGTGGACTTCCTTGAGAAAGTCACTAAGGCCAAGGATGAAGGCAAAACACCCACCTCAACCTGGTCAAGGTATTTGACACAATTCCCCACTCGGGTATTATAAGTAAACTCAAAAAACTGGGCATACATCCCTATTTCACTTGATAGATAGCCAGTTGGTTCACAGACAGGACATAAGTGTTTAAAGTGGGTGTATCCAGTTCCAGGAAGAGGCCAGTTACTGGTGGAGTGTCACAAGGCTCAGTGCTGGGATCACTCCTGTTAAGAATATATTTATTGGATGCCAAGGCCAATGTTAAGGGCCTCTGGATGGCAAAATTTGCAGAAAACTGCATGTTTGTGGCAATCATTGAATCCCCTAGTGATGTAGATGCCCTTCAGGAGGGTCTAAACCATCCAAATGGTTGGTGTCAGAATGATGGCCTGAAACTAAATGTGAAGAAATACATTATCATATCCTTTGGAAAATCAGATATCACTGCTAACTACAACATTAACAGCACACTACTAAGATTAGACTCAGAGGTGAGGGATCTGGGTACACAGATAGTAGCCTGAACATTGACCGTAATGTGTCCACTGTGGTAAGGAAGTCCTTGTATGTGGCACGACTCATAAGTAAAGTATGGCATCCAGATCCATGGACATTATACTCACGTTGAACAAATCCCTCATTAGACCTATAGCTGAGTACAATGAGCCATTTGGAATGCACTTGTCTAGGCACTTATAACAGTGGGGTGACCTCAGAGGTTCCTCACTAAGGCAATACAGGGCATTAATAACATGTCCTCTCTGGACAGACTGAAGTCCCTTTCCCTTTACTCTGTCTCCTATTGACTATTAAGATGTGACCTATGCCTGACCTACAAGGTACTCACAAATTCAGCCCTGATGTAGCTGATACATATCTGCAAGAGAAACAGTATGGGGGGTCACCAATTCTAGGGCTCTGTACTTAGTGAATCAAACATAACATGTTGGAGAGACATATATGTGTCTCAGAGATTGCCACTTCTTTTGAATAGGCTTTCTATTCACATTAGGCAGAATCCCTCTCTGGCCCTCTTAAAGACTAATTTGGATAAGTGGATGGGGAATCACAAATTTACACCATGTGCAGTGCCTATGTCCCTTATGGGCAGGGCCAGTCTGTAAAATGTATAAAGTACTCAAACCATAGGCTCAAACCCATGCCATTTTCCTAACCTGTGGGCCATATACTCCCTCAGGGATCAGTTCTTGGACTGCTCTTTTTTGGCATTTACTTCTTAGTAGTCAAGGCCAATGTCAGTGGTCTCTGGCAAACTAAATTTGCAGATGATTGCAAATTAGGAGCTGTCATTTAATCTCACACTGAAACAAATGTTCTCTAAGAGGGGCTGACACAGACAAACAACTGGTGACAGAGCCATGGACTAAAACTAAATGCCAAGAAATGCATAACAGTATCCTTTGGAAAGTCATTTACCCCTGGTAACTATCATATTGACAACATACCCCTTAGAGTTGACCCAGTAGTCAGGGACTTGGGGAGACACATAGATAGTAATCTAGCCTTTGATCATCATGTGTCTAAAGTGGTGAGGAAATAATTCTATGTTGCACAACTTATAAACAAAAGTATGGCATCTGAGTCCAAAGAAGTAATTGTTCCACTGTATTTGGCATTCATTAGATCTGTTATTGAATACAATGTCCCCTTTTGTATGTACCTAACCAGGCATATCCAACAATTGGAATGCCTACAGAGGTTCCTCACCAAAAGAATACAGGGCATAAATAAAATGTCATATGCAGACCACCTCAAGGCCCTATCACTGCATTCTGTCTCTTACAGGCTTTTGAGGAGAGATCTATGCCTGGCATACAGGGCATTGTCAGACCCCACTCTGATGGACCTTCTACATATCCATAAAACAAACAGCACCAGAATTACCCATTCTAAAGACTTAAACCTTGCTTGTGATATAAATAGGACCTACTGGAGAGATAGGTATGTATCCCAGAGACTACTCCATCTATGGAACAGGCTCCCTAATCATGTGAAGCAGAGCTCCCCCTTAACTCAGTGCAACTTGGACAATTGGATAGGAAACCAGAAATTCATCCCTGGTTTGGCTCCTATATCTCTAATGGACAGAGGTAACCTGTAAATGGTTCATCTCCCAGGCCCATGCTTACACTTATCAAGGGTATCAGAACTTGTCAGGGATTTGGGATGCATGGCTAGGCATAAGACCCTTGTGGTCATTAGCGTAGTAAGCATCTATGAACCTATAAAATCTGGTAATATTGGCTGGGCTTGTAAAGGCTCTTGAGCCATTAGATTAGTAATCTCCAGTGAACCTATGAACATGTATGTCTATGGATATTGTTATTACCTGCAGTAACGATACTATCCCTGCCATATGCCTGTGGATATTATTATCTGCCGTATCGATATTATCCCTGCCATATGCCTGTTGATATTGTCATTACCTGCAGTATCGATACTATCCCTGCCATATGCCTGTGGATATTATTATCTGCAGTATCGATATTATCCCTGCCATATGCCTGTTGATATTGTCATTACCTGCAGTATCGATACTTTCCCTGCCATATGCCTGTGGATATTATTACCTGCAGTATCGATATTATCCCTGCCATATGCCTGTGGATGCTGTTACTACCTGGGCTATTGATGCTTTCACTCCCATATGCCTGTGGATGTTGTTATTACCTGCATTACTGATACTATCACTGCCTGTAGATGCTGTTATTACCTGTGGTATGGTATAGTACGCATACTTCATGGTCCCTCCACAACACAGTTGTACTGCTCCACCATATAAAATAGGGAGCCATAATACTCTATAATTGTAATTACCACTAATACCAAGTTACACTGTTCTCCACTATTCTTATTTCCACTCTGTATCATGTTAACATTTGACTGCTGTGTAACCAGTCACTTGGTTTCAACTCCAGGTCTGTATGAGTGAACACTTTCTAGGTACCTATTCCAGTTAACAAAAATAAAATAAAGCAGATGAATTGTCTAGATTGATTTTAAGAGCATTTTAATGATTGATCAAATTTATATTATAGATAGTGATTTTTTTAATGTATTCTCTGATTATGATAGCACTGCACTGTTTCCAGATTAAAATAGCATAGTACATTCTAGCTTTATCACGAGTTGTGATGCAATTTTTTTGTCTGATAAAGCTTTTTATAATAAACAGAATAAAAATGAACAAAGTTAGTAAAATACAGTGTAAACTTTTTTTCCAGAATTAATGACAAGTCAGCACTGAAAACACTTACTGAAAATGGTAAGACTTTTAAAATTACTTAAAACATTTATTTTTCATCAGTCTGTCGTACTGTAGAATGATTATCAAGCTGCATGTAATTTCACATGCTGGCTATCAGGTACAATAATTGCATGAATAATTAATTACAGTATAATTAATTCTGGGGGCAGCATTGTGACTGAGGGGGTGAGATCTCTGTTTTATAGCTCCAGACAGTAGGGTCAATCTGCTTCCACTATGATTCATCCAGTTATATCAGGATGAGGTACAGCTGGATGAAAACAAAGAGTACAGCTTTATTTGCGGGGGGGGGGGGGGCTACATCCCCTGTGTGCAAGCAACCCCTTACCCCCTAATTGTTGTTTGTCTTTTTGGCTTTTCCTGGTTAGGGGTCGCCACAGCAGAACTCTGGTCTGCTAATGATTGGCAGTAGATTTTTTTATGGTGCAGAGTTGCCAGCCCGATGTCCAACCTTCAGCGAAGGCACTCCCATTCACGCATGTCTTTCGGAGGCCACTTGACCACGGGGATGACATGCAGACTCCACATAGAAGGCACTCCAGCTGTGAATTGAACAGGAGAACCTCTTGCTGTGAGGCAACAATGCTACCGCTGTACCACTGCGGCTTCTCCCCTACCCCTTAATTAACATATATCAATTCTAGGATAAAACAAACATAATGAATAGTGAAACCTTACAAAGGACAGGAATCAATCCTAGGTCATACCTAAAAAAATGTACCACCAGTGATACCCATGGAAAAGAGCAATCAGTGGGTTCAACTTTGCCAAACTGAAGTCAGACAGATGGCTCCTCATGTATGCTCATTAATGTGTAGGGAAGCTGTTTAATAGGGGTAGGTGATCACTGCGGGGAGTCTGCTGTTCTCCCTGCATCTGAATGTTTGGTTTTACAGGTACTCTGGTGTTCCCCAACTTTCTTAAATCATCTTGGCACTCAGCTACAAAACAAAAAGTGTATTAACTTATGGCCTGAGTTGTACCTTGAAAGAGTCTAAGGACAGGTCACTAAGCCAGTTAACAAATAAATAAATAAATCTAGGGACCAAGTTGTTCAATATTTACCCATAATTATTGGATTGCGGGAACAAATGTTCTGCCAAATGTAGAAGTCAAATATTTATTTATGTACTTTTATGCTTTATTTTTGAGTTAGTACCAGTAGGGCGAAGCGTACTTTCAGGGTATTGATACCAGTTTGGGAGAAGTTAGGAATATAGGAATGTATGCGCAATACTAGGAAAGCAATTATTAGGACCAATAAGATATCTAGAAACAGATATCTTCAAAGAACCACACTTAAAAGTTCCTGACACCCTTTTAAGCACAGAATAGTGCTCTCACCTCCCAAATCAAGTAGATTCGCACAAGATGACTATAGTGAAAATTTGTGTCCACCCATCAAGTCATCAAGACTAGCCATAAAGGCAAGGGCACTAGAGAAATGCTTGTATCCTAAGGGTGACTCTTTACTGGAACATTCTGTAATAGTAATGGAGGAGTCCCAGTCACAAGAGAAAGGAAGGAAGGGTTGTGGAAGGTGCTGAGAAGTTTAATAGTGATGCTAGTAATATACATGTTACTAAGGATAAAGACAATGTACAAATTACAAAGTGAAGTGATGATGACTTACCCGATGCTGTCATAGTTTACATGTTGGAGAAGCAGGTTTGCACAAGTTTGGACCGTAAGCGGTGGAATGGTATCACAGAAGAAATAAATCACAAAGTGAATGATACTTCCACTGATTTTGCTACTTGCAGTTCTTCCTTACTGCATGCAGACAGACAAGATATTGCAGACACACAAGAAAGAAATGATATGAGTAAATGATACGAGTAAGTGATATGAGTAAATGATACAATTAAGTGATATGTGTAAATGATACAATTAAGTGATATGAGTAACTGATATGATTAACTGATATGAGTAAATGATATAAGTAAATGATATGAGTAAATGATATGAGTAAGGGATACAAGTGATATGAGTAAGTGATACTAGTAAATATGAGTAAATGATATGAGTAAATGATATAAGTAAATGATATGAATAAGTGATATAAGTAAATGATATGAGTAAACGATATGAGTAAGTGATATGAGTAAATGATATGAGTAAATGATATGAGTAAGTGATACGAGTAAATAATACGAGTAAATGATATAAGTGATATGAGTAACAGATATGAGTAAATATGAGTAACTGATATGAGTAACTGATATGAGTAAATGATACGAGTAAGTGATATGAGTAAATGATACAATTAAGTGATATGTGTAAATGATACAATTAAGTGATATGAGTAACTGATATAAGTAAATGATACGAGTAAATGATATAAGTGATATGAGTAACAGATATGAGTAAATATGAGTAACTGATATGAGTAACTGATATGAGTAAATGATACGAGTAAGTGATATGAGTAAATGATACAATTAAGTGATATGTGTAAATGATACAATTAAGTGATATGAGTAACTGATATAAGTAAATGATACGAGTAAATGATATAAGTGATATGAGTAAATATGAGTAAATGATACGAGTAAATGATACGAGTAAATGATATAAGTGATAAGTGATATGAGTAAGTGATATGAGTAAATGATATGAGTAAATGATACAAGTAAATGATATAAGTGATATGAGTAAATGATATGAGTAAATTATACGAGTAAATGATATGAGTAAATGATACGAGTAAATGATATGAGTAAATGATACGAATAATTGATACGAGTAAATTATATGGGTAAATGATACGAGTAAATATGAGTAAATGATACGAGTAAATGATATGAATAAGTGATACGAGTAACTGATATGAGTAAATGATATGAGTAAATAATACGAGTAAATGATATAAGTGATATAAGTAAATGATATGAGTAAATGATATGAGTAAGTGATACAAGTGATACAAGTAAGTGATACTAGTAAATGATATGAGTAAATGATATAAGTGATATGAGTAAATGATACGAGTAAATATGAGTAAATGATACGAGTAAATATGAGTAAATGATACGAGTAAATGATACAAATAAATGATATAAGTAAATGATATGAATAAGTGATATGAGTAACTGATATGAGTAAATGATACGAGTAAATGATATAAGTGATACCAGTAAGTGATATGAGTAAATGATACAAGTAAATATGAGTAAGTGATATGAGTAAATGATATGAGTAAATGATATAAGTAAATGATATGAATAAGTGATCCGAGTAACTGATATGAGTAAATTATACGAGTAAATGATATAAGTGATATGAGTAAGTGATATGAGTAAATGATACAAGTAAATATGAGTAAATGATACGAGTAAATATGAGTAAATTATATGAGTAAATGATATAAGTAAATGATATGAATAAGTGATATGAGTAACTGATATGAGTAAATGATACGAGTAAATGATATAAGTGATATGAGTAACTGATATGAGTAAATTATATGAGTAAATTATATAAGTGATATGAATAAGTGATATGAGTAAATGATATGATTAAATGATATGAGTAAATGATATGAGTAAATGATATAAGTGATATGAGTAAGTGATATGAGTAAATGATACGAGTAAATGATATAAGTGATATGAGTAAGTGATATGAGTAAATGATACAAGTAAATATGAGTAAATGATACGAGTAAATATGAGTAAGTGATATGAGTAAATGATACAAGTAAATGATATAAGTAAATGATATGAATAAGTGATATGAGTATCTGGTATGAGTAAATGATACGAGTAAATGATATGAGTAAATTATATAAGTGATATGAGTAACTGATATGAGTAAATGATGTGAGTAAATTATACGAGTAAATGATATAAGTGATATGAGTAAATGATATAAGTAAATTCTATGAATAAGTGATATGAGTAACTGATATGAGTAAATGATATGAGTAAATGATATGAGTAAATGATACAAGTACATGATATAAGTGATATGAGTAAGTGATATGAGTAAATGATATGAGTAACTGATACAAGTAAATTATATGAGTAAATGATATAAGTGATATGAGTAACTGATATGAGTAAATGATATGAGTAAATGATACAAGTAAATATGAGTAAATAATACGAGTTAATATGAGTAAATGATATGAGTAAATGATATGAGTAAATGATACGAGTAAATATGAGTAAATGATATGAGTAAATATGAGTAAATGATATGAGTAAATGATACAAGTAAATATGAGTAAATGATACGAGTAAATATGAGTAAATGATATGAGTAAATATGAGTAAATGATATGAGTAAATGATACAAGTAAATGTTATAAGTAAATGATATGAATAAGTGATATAAGTAACTGATATGAGTAAATGATACGAGTAAATGATATATGTGATATGAGTAAATGATATGAGTAAGTGATATGAGTAAATGATATGAGTTAATTATATAAGTGATATGAGTAAATGATATGCGTAAATGATACGAGTAAATGAAATAAATGATATGAGTAAATTATATGAGTAAGTGATATGAGTAAATGATATAAGTGATATGAGTAAATGATATGAGTAAGTGATACAAGTAAATGATATGAGTAAGTGATACAAGTAAATTATATGAATAAGTGAAATGAGTAACTGATATGAGTAAATGATATGAGTAAATGATATAAGTGATATGAGTAAGTGATATGAGTAAATGATATGAGTAAATGATATAAGAGATATGAGTAAATGATATGAGTAACTGATATGAGTAAATGATATAAGTGATATGTGTAAATGATATGAGTAAGTGATATGAATAAGTGATATGAGTAACTGATATGAATAGGCCCTTATTTTCTAGGAAGGAAGGCGAGCTATTAAAAACTCCCCTTTCATACGCTACAGTGATAACACTCATACAACAGCAGGATGGCTAAGGGTAATGAAACAGCACCGTTGTTCATTTAACTCTGCAGTGGTGAAACATTACACAGAATTACAGCATGAGAAATGATCATTAGACCCCCATGGCTTTTCTACTACCATGCCTCTCAACTGTACAAATTTTCACAGAATGTCTAAATTTTGCCTCATATTTCTGGTCTGTTCCTCATAAAAATTATGTTTTTTTTAATAAACCTCTGGGATGATATAAGGATTAAAGTCTCTAAATAATTACATGCATTTGAACTTCAGATTTCATAGCATTCAGAAAATACATGCTAACACAAATCCTTTTATTCTAGTAAGTTTTTATGTTTATAAGAGTAATATTTAAAATGTGTAACTTTTTTGGGCCTTTGTGTCCTCATTATGTCAGTCTTTGTTCAACTTTCTTGCACTAAGAGGTTGAGAAGTATGCATACCATTAATGCTAAATTTATAATACATTTAGGTTCTGTATCTTTCATGGAAGTTTGCTTTATGCCACATTCTATTGCCAACAGGTTTTTGAGTACTTTTGCTACTAAATGGCACGTTAAGCCACTGGATGAATTTTCAGTGGTTGATCTTTTGACTATTAAATGTAAACCCATGTTCTTGCAATTCAGAGTGAAGGTCCTTAAGTGAGCTGACATCCAATCATATATACAAGAATGCTGCAACAAAGTTCACAATATCACTAGAATCCTAGATCACAGAGGCATGTGGACAGGTAGCTGGGAAGTGTTTGAACTGAGTATTAAAGATCTGTTAGTGGTTTGCTTGGAAAGAGTGATGGATATTTATTGGTGCAATATCTTGAGGTATGCTTCTCAGCCAGAAATGTGGTTCTTTTGTGAAGATGTTGAGCATTTAATACATAATTAATCAAGAAAATGATACCTGACGAGCAAAGCACCCTTAAAACCAAGAATAAATATGCAGAGTCCAGAAGTAGTGGGTGCACCAGGCTGTAAGAAAACGTCCACAAAATATTCCAAAAGCTGTCCTTTATTAAAAACAACAACAAAGCCAGGCAGAAAAGGATAAAAAGGTAAGCGCTTTCACGTTGATACAACGCTTCATCAGACCTTGAAAAAACATAAGCAAATGCATCTCTTTTATACCATAATCCATTGCTTCTCAATTAAAAAGGCTGCGCTTTAATTAATATAATTAATGACACTTAAAATGTCAAACAGCTCTAAATATATTACCAAGTTGATAAAACATATACATAGATATATATAATGTATGTAAAAAAAGCACATATATAAAAAACATGTACAAATAGCTTAAGAAACATATACATAGAGGCTACGACTAAAATAGGGGCTATGAATAAATAACGTCAATGAAAAATCAATGATTCAATGGTCGATTGGCCAGGAATGGCTTAAGGGATATTTTATCATTAAGCCCATATATATGGGCTTGTAACCTCAAAATCCATTTATTCTCCACCTCTTCTGTATAGGTTTTAATGTTCCCTAATCTGCTTGTTCTAATAACTGACTCAATGACCATAAATTTGAAACAATGTGAAATTCCTTTCTCAAGGACATGTCGTGCTAATGCATTAGTTGTATTCTGTTTCTCTATCGCATAAATATGTTCTCTAATACGCTCGCGTAGTGTTCTATTAGTTTTGCCAACATAGAAGAGATTACAGTTTTGACATTGAGCGAGATATATGACATCTCTAGTCCTGCAGTTAGCATAGCCCCTGAATGTATGTTCATATTTGGTAAAAGGATGTAGGAATCTATCAGTTGTCGCTATATATTTACATTGCCTACATGTTTGACAAGCAAAAGTGCCTGTCTTTTGTGGCTTAAATTTGTTTTTATTCGTTTGTTCATAGCATAGTCTCCTATCTAAGGACTTCATGTTTCTGTAAGATATGGATGGTCTAACATCTACCAAGTCTCTTATTTTCTCATCCATCAGTAAAAGTGTCCAATTATTCCCTATAACTTGCCTAATTTGAGTATTGATGTTGGTGTATGGAATAATGAGTCTATTTACTGGCGGATGCACACCTTCTATATTTAGACCTTCATTATCAGCATCTCTTGATAAAAAAGGGGTGCCTTTGCCTGTTCTATGAAAATTACCATGAGTTAAAGCTTCATATATTTCAGTTTCTTTATATCCTCTTTCTTGAAAGTTCTTTTTAAGTATAGTTTTTTGCTGATTAAATGTTTTCTCTTGGGTGGTTAATCTTGAAGCCCGCAGCATTTGATTCTTGGCAATATTAGTGTGAATGTGTTTAGGGTGCATACTGCTACGATGCAATAGATTGTTTCTCCAACAGGTCTTCCTATGTAACTCTGTATCTATACAGTTTGCTCCTTTAACCAATTTAACATCCAAGAACACAATCTCAGAAGTAGAATGATTGCATTCAAAATGTAAAAAATCAGTCGTAGAGTTTAGATAGCTCACAAACTCTGTCAATGAATTAACCGATCCCCCCCATACAATACAAACATCGTCAACAAATCTACTGTAATGTTTAAGATGTTTACAAAACAGGGCATGATTAAATACAAAAGTCTGTTCCCATTGTGCCAACACCAAGTTGGCATAGGTGTTGGCACAGGGGGTCCCCATGGCTACCCCCTTCTTTTGCAAATAATAATTGTTGTCATAAAGTAAAACATTATTTTCAAGGACTAGTTCTAATAAACTCATCCATTTCATAATATCTGTGTTAGTTATGCCCTTTCCTAATAAAAACTGACGCACATAATCAATGCCAACGTTGTTCGGTATAGAAGTGAAAAGTGAGGTTACATCAAGCGTCACAAAAATATCGTCACTGCATAACAGATGGTGCTTATTTAAAATAGAAAGTTTCTCCAGAAACTGTTGAGTATCCCTTATAATTTGTTCGGTATTAGCCACAATTGGTTTAAACATCTTATCTAAATAGATAGAGAGTGATTTAGTGAGCCAGCCTTTACTCGACACGATAGGTCTCAAGGGGGGATTGTGTCGATCTTTGTGTATTTTAGGGAGGCCCCTGAACGTAGGGATCAAAGGGTTCTCAATTATAAAGTAGTTATAAAGTTCCTTGTCAATGCTCTTACATAACAACATATCATATAATGCACTGTGTACCTCTCTAATTAAATTGCTTAAAGTATTCCAATCAAGAGAGACATAAGTATCTTCATCCATTAACATCTGTTGCATTCTGTTAGTGTAAAAGTCACTATCCATAATAGCAATAGCACCCCCCTTATCTGCTTTACGTATGGTGATAGCATCGTTATTCTGTAAGCTAGACATTGCTTCCCTTTCTCCTATCGTTAAATTATGAAACTCAGGTTTCAGTTTGTTATTGTTGTATAAAGTAAACAAATCATTTTCACATGCCTTCTCAAAGGCTTCCAAAAGCGGATGGAGTTGCGGTACAAAAACAGATGGTTTCTTAAAACTATTTGGTGCTATATTATGAACATTCAAGTTATTTTGCCCATAAAGTAGCTTTAACCCTAGGTTCCTGGTGAATAATTTAATATCAACTAATAAATCAGCAAAGTCTGTTGAACATGAGGGTATAAAATTTAAGCCCTTGTTCAACAATGAAATTTCATGGACGTTTAGTGCATACCTTGAAATGTTAATAATTAAGTCAGATTGGTGAAGTTCATCACTTTCTTTTGATGTTGAAACGACTCCTCTGTGCTCTTCCTCTTTCTTATCCTGTTCAACGGGGACCATGTCCTTCTTTCGAATGGTTTTATTGGCAAAGGAAAAGAAGGGAAACCTTCGCCTTCACCAAATACCTCCTCTTCAGGGCCTCCAATAAATGAATCTAAAGTTGTCTGTTTTCTCCGTTTTTCTTTATCGGCAAAGTCGCTTGGGGATGCAAGCGCTGCTTGTATCGCTCTACTATCCTGATCCTCCGAGTGTATCATAGCTTCTATGGTGATTTGTTTCGGTTTAACTACCATAGAAGTAAGAAGAGGAGCACTTGGTGTAGTACTGGCAGGCTGCATTGTATATACAGAAGAGGTGGAGAATAAATGGATTTTGAGGTTACAAGCCCATATATATGGGCTTAATGATAAAATATCCCTTAAGCCATTCCTGGCCAATCGACCATTGAATCATTGATTTTTCATTGACGTTATTTATTCATAGCCCCTATTTTAGTCGTAGCCTCTATGTATATGTTTCTTAAGCTATTTGTACATGTTTTTTATATATGTGCTTTTTTTACATACATTATATATATCTATGTATATGTTTTATCAACTTGGTAATATATTTAGAGCTGTTTGACATTTTAAGTGTCATTAATTATATTAATTAAAGCGCAGCCTTTTTAATTGAGAAGCAATGGATTATGGTATAAAAGAGATGCATTTGCTTATGTTTTTTCAAGGTCTGATGAAGCGTTGTATCAACGTGAAAGCACTTACCTTTTTATCCTTTTCTGCCTGGCTTTGTTGTTGTTTTTAATAAAGGACAGCTTTTGGAATATTTTGTGGACGTTTTCTTACAGCCTGGTGCACCCACTACTTCTGGACTCTGCATTTAATACATAATTAAAAACAAGGGACACTGGAAGCAATAAGAGGTAGAGAGGTACACCAAAGTTAATACAGTTGATATTTTAGTAAACATTCTAAGATTTACAGACTCATTTGCATAAATGTACTTACATTTTCTTACTTATTTAAAAATATTTCCATCAATTAAAGATGTTTTTGTTAGTCTATATGAAGATATTATGGTTTAACAATTTTAATATTAATGTTGTGATGTAAGAGGTAAATTAAAAAAGAAGATAAAACTGAACGGCATGCAGTGCATCAATCAGGTAATTTGCAGCTTGGAAATAGCAGGGCATATGCAGAGACATGGTGCATGTCAGACAGAAATACATTATTTTGATTTCTAAGATATTGTAGCAGATGTTATTAGCTCTGCAAAGGATGTCTCATTTATTGACCACTTAGCACCCATAAGAGAATTTTATATTACAACTTTCATATTTTTGTAAGCATAGGGTTCTCAGAATAAATGTCAAGCTTTGACCCTCCAAAATTTTTTTTTTTTTTTTTTTTTTTTTTGGGAAGAAGCTGACTATTTATATTAGGGCTGTTAACTACTGTGGAAAATTGTGGTTAGATTGAAAATACAAGTTGAAATATTCATACTTAGAGTGAAGGAAGTTATATTTTATAAGCTGTTGTTTACATAAATGTTGAAGTCCTTCAATTACCCCTCTCAAGATTACATATAAGTGATTCATATTCTTTATTTCTTTTCTTTATGATTTTTTTTGCCCTCATGCCTGTCTACCAGCAAGCCTCACCACAAAATGTAATTATTCAGAGCCTTCATGGGAGCCATCTGGCAGACATGAAAATTGCTTCCATTCCCACTGGCATCCCGGCAATGAGAACATTGTACTATTGGCGTAATTCCTCTCATGGTCAGGGGGAGAGATGCATTACTGCTGAAGCAGCAGTGCCTTCCCTATGCAGTTGCTATTATATGTACACCTATGTTATTTTTCTGTAAATGTACCTCCATTTCCACTGTTTTCTTGTTTAAGCTCATAACATTTGCAACAGAAGAGTTCTGGGGGGTCCCACCTTTTGTTTGAAGAAGATGGTCTAAAAAGTTGTAATGCATTTGATTAACCTATCTTGTTTCCCATGTCTCAATGGTATTTTATGGGCCTGAAAAGATGGCCTTTTAATACCACATTTCCCATATACATATATGGTATTGTTTATATTTCAGTGTCAATACTTTTATTTCAATGTTTTTAGCACTAGTTTTTGATGTAACAAGCTTGTATAACATGGTGTTAGAAGGATATCCATAAATGGTACATTTACTTTTTGCCCTTGACAGAACATCGTTATTTCTTTCTTTTCTTTGATTATTGATCTTAATGTCTTAATTTTCAAGATAGTTATTTCTTGCTACTATTAAAGTTTTTACTAATTTTAAAAGTATTTGGAAATGCTACTAAAATAATATATTATTATTGTATTAAGTTGCAGTGGCGCAACAAGTAGCACACTAACCTGTGGTACAGAAGGCTGTGGGTTCTATTTCAGCATGAGGTAGATTGATGGCTGATGCTGCAGTGATTAGACATTAAACCAAGGACCCATCTGCTTAAGTTGGTAGTAGCTCAGCTGAATGTAAAAAGTCCCATGGCATCTAATGAAAAGAATAGGGGATTTTTATTTACAAGTTGTTTACAATATGCATAATTACAAAAAGAATTAACATTTCATATTATATTTTATAACTTATTTACAATATACACATCTACATATTTACATCAACATTTCATGTTATATTCCTTCATACAGACCCCCACTCTTTTCTCTATAACCGCCACTTGATTTTTTTTTATATTTAGTAATATCTATTTGCCTTTACACATAACTTCATTTAACCTTGCATTCCAAATTGTCCACATAATACCACATTTTTTATCAGGTGATTAACATCTTCTTTACTATGCTTTCCATAAACACTATACTCAATTATGTCCATGCTTATTTACTTATAGTCTTTCAATTCTTTAACTATTTTACTTTCTATTATTTTTTCCCATAATTGTTTTACTCTTTTACACAACATGTTCAGTTATTTCTAATTTTCCACAATACAAATTACCTCATTAATCCTTTTATGAGGTATATTTCCTTTAACATATAATTTATCTTGCAACCTCATAAAAAAATCTTGATATACAACATTTTTCATAAACCATCTATTTCTTTGCTATATAGCTTAAACGTTTTCTTTAGTTAAATATTCACAAGGATTAATTTGATAATTTTTGTCATAATATTTTTGTACCAACTTTTCCTATTTTCATCAGTTTTGTCTGTATTTAATTTCTACACTTTTATTTCTTCTCGGTGCATCCTTATCTCTTAATTTTTCAGCTCCTTCTCTCTTTTATTCATTTTAATTAAATTCAGTTCTTAAATTCCATTCATTTTTATATTTTTTCCTTAAATATATTAATCACCAACTTATTCTCTTTTTCCACTCATCCATCTCAGAACTGGACATTCCATACACTATTAGATTCAATAAACCCAGACCTCCTTTGTCTTTTTCCATATACAAAACTCCTCTTTTGACTGGAATCGACCTGGATCCACAAATAAATATTGTTTCCATATGTCTCAGAATTGTATATATACTGGCTAAATATGATAATTTCTCCATCCCTATATCAAGTGTACTTTTTTTATATAATGACAGTGTATAACTTTAAGTACTTGTAAATTTCCCAAGATTTTCCCTATTGCTCCTTTATTATATCATACTCTCCAAATTCAATTCTAATGTTGATATTGCTTTACCAAACTGTATACTTTCCAAACTTTTCTCACCTCCTACACTTTTACATTTCTCTTTATTAATATTCAAGCTAACTTTTTGTAATCTATTCAATACATTTCTAATCACTTTTCCATTTCTTATCCAATTTTTGCTGTTAATATTATATCATCATATGACATAACAGGATATGTTACACTCATCTCTCTGTATATATTTACTTCCAACTCTTCATTTAATCCTTTTACAACACTATTTATAGCCATTATAACAAAAAAAAAAAAAAAAAAACAGCTCATTGGACATCCCTTTTTACTCCTCTTTTCGTCTCCATTTTTTTTCACTAAGCCAACCATTTACTAAAACTTCAGCTTTAGTATTTTTATATACTGATTCACATACTTATCTTTGTATTACAATTATATTCTTCCATTAACTGCCATAAAACATCATGTTCTGTTGAATCAATGCTTTATTTATATCTGCCACTATTAATTTTGTTTCTGTTTGACCTTTCTTAATATTATCTACTTTTTCCCGAATTATCATTAATATCTCTTGAGTTTCTTTGCCACTAACCACGTAAACATCTATTATATAAAGCAATTTGTCTTCTAATATTTCTGCATTACTTTCATGAATAACTTATAATCACAATCATTCAACATTACAAGTCTCCATTTTTTTATTTTATTTTTTCTCCTTTTTTCAATATAAATCTCATGACACTCACACATACTTTTCCACAATTTATCCCATCATTTAACCACTCATTAAATGCTTTTATTCAAATTCATTTTTGTCATATCATTAAATTGTCATACATTTGACATCTTATACTATCCAATCCAGCTGCTGTATCTACATTTACACTCTTTATTAACTTTCTCAGTTATTGGAATTTGCTGTTTTTTTATTAATTTCCTCTGTAAACTGTTTTACCTTCTACATACCTTTTATTTTTTAATCCTCTTTCTTTTATCATGACTTTCACAAATTTGAGTACAATATCCATTATTTTAGATTGATATTTTTTCAAGGTTCTCATCACTACTTTTCATTTCTCTCATTATACCATTGTCGTCTTTAACTTTAGTACTTAAATATGGTGATAATTCCTCTTTCTTTCCCTGAAAATATCTTTGTCTATATTTTTTAGTATGAAAACCAAACTGAAAACAGCAACGAAAAAAAACCACCAGGAACTGGAGCTGAGATGCAAAACAGTTTATTCTGGTACCTCGGCTAGAAATAGCCTTCAAAGGAATAACCATTCAGACTTTTTTGCATCTTTTATACTAAAATCAAACATAATAATTAAACAATTAAGCAAATGAATAATTAAATATAACAAGAGGCTTGAAGCTTTAAAGAGACCATGCATTAATAAACCACAAGAAAGGACAAAATACACAGAAGCATTCAGCACAATAAATGCATATAGTCAAAAATTAACTATATATTATACCAATAAATATATGCATGTAGTAGGAAAATAACTAAATGTTTTACAGGTATCTTTGTAAAATATGGAAAATACCTTTAAATAGTGATATTCATTTCCAAATTCAACCCTTTAGGTTTCAAAGTACCAAAAGTTAATATAAACCTACTTTCTAAATTCAATAACTTCTATAAAAAATACATTTCTGTACACTTTAGAATTTTTTCGTAAAAATGTTGTACTTGTTAGATTTTATTAATATTAGTCTGAAATTAATTATGTTGTAAATATGCTGAAAGAAAAGGCTTGCTTAAATGCACAAACATAGTTTAGTAATATGTGATCAGCAGTCATACTAAATTACCATGGCTTGGAAAAGGAATCTGCTGAATGGACATTTTTCCCTTACAGACTCAAAACAGGATGTATGCAAGAGCAAAAATACAAAATCTGCTTTTAAAGAATGGACATTTTTCCCTTACAGACTCAAAACAGGATGTATGCAAGAACAAAAATGCAAAATCTGCTTTTAAAGAACAATGACATGTTATTCTGCATGGAAAAACAGGATATGGCACAAGAACAGATGTTTTTTATACAAAGATCCAAATAAAATACAGGATGTTCACACTGTCAGAAAAGCTGATCTCTGACAATGTGTTTTCTCAAAAATATGTTTTTCTTCATAAAAAACAGGATATGCTTATCAGCATTGACATAAGAACATATGTTTCTATACACAGATTCAAATAGAATACAGGACAATGTGTTTCCTCAAAAATATGTTTTTCTACATGGACATCAGGACACTGTTACAGGATATTCACACTGTCAGAAAAGCTGGTCTCTTACAAGACATTGTTAAACAAGGAAGTTTAGTATTGTTTCTACAGGATAAGCAATTCTCCAAAATATGTTTATGCATGACTAAAAACTGTATATAAAGATCTGTATAAATCCAGTTATGTTAGAGGTATGATAGAGACACAAGTCCTAAGGTAAATGTTATATCTCTCACATCATCTGTACTATATGAGAAGTAAAGTTGGAACAGTACTTTTAAGCTGCAACGGTTTTCCAGTTTGGTTTATTATAAAATGTTATTTGTTACTGCTCTTTAAAGTTGATGCTGCAAAGTATATTCTCTCATCAGTGTATATTCTGCAAGTTTCTGTATGCAACAGACTGTGAATGCAAATATAATCAGACTTTGAATTTTAGCAGAATCCAGCCAGCAAGACTGAGTGTCATAAGAAATATTCAAATCCATCCCACAGCAAGTAAGCTAGCAAGCAAGTAAGATCCATGTATTTTTTCAGTACTCTATTATAGGTACATTGATGATTTAATTTTTGTGTGTACTGGTAATGTGTTGGAATTTGATGAGTTTGTTACTAGTTTGCATTGCAATAGATTTGGTCTTGAATTCACATATGTAGTGAATATCCATACTATTCAGTTTTTGGATATTCTACTATATGTGGATGTTAATAATAAGGTACAATTTAGGCTGTTTAGAAAGGATACTGCAACTAATAACTTTTTATATGCTACTAGTGCTCATCCTACGCATTTGATTAAGGCACTTCCTTTTGGTGAATTTAAGCGCACATTTGAACATACCTCTGAAATTGGTTTGTTGGAGTCTGAAATTAGGGACATTAAAAATAGACTTTTAGTTAGAGGCTATTCTGAATCTTTAATTAATAATAGTATTGATAGGTTATTTAAACCTGATTTGAGTATAAGGGATGAAGATAGAATCTATAATAAAAATAAGAAAGTTGATAGGGGTTTTTTGAATAGCAAAAATGAAAATAAAATATTTTTTGTCACCAAATATTCTCTTTTCTCCCTAACTTTGAAAAATATTGTGGATTTTCTTTGGTCTATAGTTTGTCAAAATGATGAGTTAGGTAAGCTTTTTTCTAATAAAGTTTGTTTTTCTTATGGAAGATATGTGAATTTGAAGGAAATGTTGAAGCCAAAGCGAAAAACTAGGGAGATGAATTTGTTGGATGGCAGATTTAAGTCAGAGGGTATGTTCAAATGTGGCAAATGTAAAGTTTGTTCCAAAGTTAAAAATTTATCAGGTAATTGTATTAATGGTGTAAAATATCAGGCCACTGAAAAATTTGATTGTAAATCTTGTGGAATTGTATATCTTGTGGGTTGTGGTTGCATTCCACCTAAATAGTATATAGGCCAAACTAAACGTCAGTTAAAGATACAGATCTTGGAACACATGGGGGATATTAGAAATCATAGGATGGAAAGTCCAATTTCTGAACATTTTAGTGTTGTTCACAATGGTGTTTTGGATTTATTTTTTTGTGCATTAGCTAAACCGGATGTCTATAATGCTGGTAATTTTTACAGAAGTTATTGAATTTAGAAAGTAGGTTTATATTAATATATATTATATTAACTTTTGGTACTTTGAAACCTAAAGGTTTGAATTTGGAAATGAATATCACTATTTAAAGGTATTTTCCATATTTTACAAAGATACCTGTAAAACATTTAGTTATTTTCCTACTACATGCATATATTTATTGGTATAATATATAGTTAATTTTTGACTATATGCATTTATTGTGCTGAATGCTTCTGTGTATTTTGTCCTTTCTTGTGGTTCATTAATGCATGGTCTCTTTAAAGCTTCAAGCCTCATGTTATATTTAATTATTCAATTGCTTAATTGTTTAATTATTATGTTTGATTTTAGTATAAAAGATGCAAAAAAGTCTGAATGGTTATTCCTTTGAAGGCTATTTCTAGCCGAGGTACCAGAATAAACCGTTTTGCATCTCAGCTCCAGTTCCTGGTGGGTTTTTTTCGTTTCTATATTTTTTTAATTTACTCCTGATTTTTTTTTGTAAATTTATTCTTCTTTCCAAAAATAATCCTTTTCATTCTTATCTAATCTACTTAAAACATTTTTTTTTGAATTTGTCCATATGCCTTTTTATCTTTTCATCTTCTTTCATTCTCTAATATTAAATACATTTTCTTATACTTTTATTTAAATATTATCTACCATTCTGATCAATTCTTATGCAAATATTTCATTGTTAAATATTTCCTTAGTTTTATTATGTCTTCTTGATAATTCTTAATCCATTAATTTTCATTTATTCTCTTATTACCTTTTCCTATTTTAATATAGTCTTATTTTCATCTAGTTCAATCCATATTGCTAAATTTTCTGAAAACCTGTCGGTACTACTTGTTCTATCATAACTTTTATAGTTTTAGACAGAAGAAAATAATCTATTTCTGTTTGAAAGCTCCCTCTCTGATATGTGTTTTGGCTTAAATTCCATAATTTTAGATTTTTTACATTTTATTATCTCCTCCATTGCCTTCTTATCTATTCTACATTTTTTTCTTCTTATGTCTTAAATTACAATTAAAATTTCTGTTACTATAATATCCATATTCAGTGTAACATAATTTGTCTAAAAATACTTTTCCCTTTCTTTATGTAACATATAAGCATATATTGCTATTAATCTATACACCTTTCCTTCCCATCTAAAATCAACTACCAGCACTCTTCCTAGTCTAACTAATGTATAATCCATTTTTTTATTCCTTTCCTGTACAATATAGCAATATCTGAACATTTTTCATGTCCTGAATTCCATACTATACCACCTGGCCATAAAGTCTCTACTTGTTCTCTTTCTTCTTTATTCAAAGTCCTAATATCTTCTAATACTATCACATACACATCGTAACTCTAATACCACCCTAGTATTCCAATTCTCTTAGCTAAATTATTAATACTATTAACATTAATATATAGGATTCTAAGATTATTTACTACTCATTTTAATTTGTGGAATATTATTTTAATTATCAATTTCCTTTCTTTTTCACTTTTATTCCTGATTCCTGAATTGTTCATTGCCTATCTTGAACCCTTTTCCCAATCATATTTTTCTTAACTACTTTCCAATTTATATCTTCTTCATAGGATCATAAGATCATAGGAAGTTACTCGAAAAATAACCCTAAGGCCCTTACAAGCTTAGCCAAGTTCTACCCTTATTTCCATGATCAGCATATATAAGAGGGACACAGGTGGAAACCCCAAGGTGAATTTACAGTTACCCATCAAATCATCCAGATTGGGTTTGAAGTGGAACAATGAGGTTCTTTGTTTGACATGAAATGGGGGGATCTGTTCTAAAGGTGCAATAACCTCTGGGAGACAAATCTATCCCTCAAGCAGCTTCTATTAATGTCACACACCAGGTTAAGGTGTTTAGAGGAAGTAACCCATATACCATTTAACTTACAGAGTTGCAGCATTTCCAATAATGCAGGGTCAGAGACTGTCTTGTATGCAAGGCGGAGATCACCTTTTAGTAGTCTGTATGAAACAGAATAAAATGATAGTGATTTTAGATGATCCACGTAGGACAAATGTTGAAGACCTTGAATTTTCCTTGTGAGGAACCTTTGTGGTCTCTCTAATTGCTGCAGGTGCTTGGAACAGTATATAACAAAACAGGCATTGTACTCAATCATTGGTCTGATGAGGGAAGAGTATAGGGAGGTTATAACTTCTTTTTTTTTCTGGGAGCAATGCCCTTACTTATGAGATGAACAATATAGAATGCCTTTGTTAGCAATGTGGAGACATTGTGGTCAAAGGTCAGTTTGCTTTGAACCTGAGTGCCCAGGTGTCTCACCACTGAGTGTGTACCTAAGGTGTTGCTATTGATATGGTAGTTAATAGGAACATCGCCTGTACTGAAAGGGATAATAATACAGTTTTTGGCATTGAGTTTAAGGCTATGACTTTGGCACCAGTCACTAATTTCTGTTCCACTCTCGTTCTCCCCATCTCCTTTTTGTGTTTTCTCCAAACTCTCTTCTTGATTTATGTCATTACTTTCTCTCTTCTTTTTTGTTGATCTTCTGGTTGCATAATTTCTTTGATATTTATATTTTGTTGTTCAATTTCACATTCTAACTTCCTCTCTTTCTCACAATCCATCCACGTATGTCCTGTTTGTTTACATTTGTAACACAGTAATTTACAATTCTTTGCATTATGACCAGTTGCCCCACATACATAACATCTTTTTTATCACAATTATTTACAAAAATGTCTCTCTCTCCCACAGAAAAAACATGTATTTTGTTGCCCCCTTTATTTAATGGTTCTGCGTCCATCGACACTAATCATACTAAGAATATATACAATTTTACCATTATCCATTTTCAAAATTAAATTATAGTCCCAAGCTCCTAGCCAAAGTCCCCTATAATAAAACACTTTTGAAATGTCCTCTACTTCATTTCCACATTTTTAATAAATATTTTTTACAGTTACTCTCTCAATGTTTGAAACTGCATATTATTTTTTTCCCATGTTTCTCGAACAAAAGTCTTTACAACATAATTATTCCAAGGATAAATGTCTTTTTTCCTCCATATTTCTTTAGAAATGTCTTTAAGATGTTAGCACTCTAAAAAAAATGTCACAGGATGTTACTTTTTTAATTAGAATGAAAACTCTTACCTCCTGTGCATTTATGCCTAAGGCACAACTAACTTGTCCTAAACCTCATACCTATCCAGTTTTACTTCTTCTTTACTTTATATTCTCACAATGAAGTTCTTCTTTTTTAAGGACTTCCATCTTCTTTTTTTCCTTGTCTGCTTCTTTTCATATGCCTATTATCTCTGTAAATGATTTCTTCTGCTTTTCTTCCGTATTACTTAGCTTTTCCATTACTTCACTCCATGAAGCATCTCTCCCCATCTCCAGTTCGATCTGCACTAACAGATTTTCCAATTTATCATCCCGCAACCCTCCTGACTGGAGTGTTGTGATTATAATTCCTTCCTCACTTCTTGACTGCTTGAACAGGTCTCTTTGGATGATTCCTCTAAATCTTTCACTTGATCCTCTTTTTCACCATCTTCAGCCATTTTTTCCCCACATGATCCTAAAACATTACTAAAGAGTTGGCATTCACCTCATCTCTGTCTCCTGCAGTCACCATCTTTGTGTGCCATTCTCCCAGCTCCATCAGCGGTATGAATGGATGCTCACACTCATTAGCTGCATTCACAAGTGCCATAACAAGTAGGGAAAGTTCTCAGATGCCCTGGCAAAATTTCCCCTAGTATAAAATTACAATCTCAGATCTTCCCTGAAGAGAGGCCATAAGCCTATTTGGAATAACCCTGTCAACAAAGGATAAAATTACATCTCTGTTAGCCTAAAGTTTGGATCTGAAATCTTTTTATACTTTCCTGTATGTTATACAATTTTGCTCCCCTCGGATATGATCTAGTAATTTCTAGGCATTATATTACACAGACCTTTTAAAATCAAGTCTCTCAACACTAAAATCTCATTCTTATCCTTCAAGGAATGAACATTTTCTTGATATCTTCGTTCATCCTTTTCTTCTTCATTGTTTCAATGCCGCGGTTTGGGAATACAACTCTTTCATTGTTATGATTTGTGATTACATATGATTGTTACAGGTTTGTTAACAGGTCTTTTTTTATTTTTGCATTCCTCTTCCTTTTACTTTTTTACAAGCTTATATACCACTGCATCCCTTCTCTGTATACCTTTCTACACCTTCTTCCTCTGTATTTTCTATATCATCAAATTATTTTTTTAAGTTCCTCATCTGGCTCCTGTTATCGCTAATATCAGTTTTAGAATACCCTATCATATCAGTGGTAGTGGGATTATTCTGTACTAATTAACCAAAAAATCAGACACATTCAAATGTAAAAATAATTACCAACATAACGAATGATTTTATAAGCAATGTTTATATTTTATAATAACTCATAGGTATAACTCATACTTTGAATTTTATATTATAAAACACTTTAAAATAAGTAGAAAATTACTCAACGCTTCAAAGAATGCAATTTTAATATACTGCTTATTCAAATGTTTTCACTGGATGTGGAAGCATTACACATAAACTCTCAAATTAATGCATTTTATTCCGTTTTTAACTTCCAGGGACTTCCTACATGGAACTCTTTCCAGTAGTCCAAAACAAATGCTTTAAAATTAGAACAATTGAAAGTATTTTATATAGCGTATTATTTACAGTTTTTTAGGTTCTTTTTTTTAGATACATCACACAGTTGTGTTCATAAGGTGTCCGGACATCAGACAGCAGGTGTTTGCAATGTACTGTAAGTTTGTACTATGCAGTGTTTGCTGGTAGCCTGGTCCCCCAAGTGCCAATGTGGTCTACATGTTTCCCTAATGTCTCTTGAGATGTGCACTAACCAGTATGTGGCTGGTTCTTTGCTCCACAATGAATTCTAGACCATGGTTAGTTGCGCATCCACACATATCATCATTGTTTGTATATTCATGTCTACTTTACACAGCAATGCATCCTTGCTACACTGCACAGGCTTTCCTGAGGTACTTAGTGCATCTTTAATAATCCCAGCCCTCATGTTCAATTCACATATAGCACTAAAAACAGTGTAAAGAAAAGTGCTCAGTGCATGACTTTTTAGTAGCTAATTTATGCAAATTATTAAATTTATAAAAATGACAACACACCAGTGAAATAAATAAAAACAACAAAGTAGCAGCCAATAACTTTTTTTTTTTGCAATTTCTCTCCTAACACCTCAGCAAAACGGTCTTTAACGGGAGGCACTAGGAATGAGAGTTTAATAAAATTATTCACTGATACATTGTTACTATTAAATTATTAAATCTAGCCAAGTATTAGATTTGAAAAAGAAAGTCATAAATCCCAGGTGACACACTATAAACAAAATTTAAAATTTACTATACAAGTCATGAAAGGGTAGGCAGTAAAAAGTGATTTATAAATACAGCAGGCTTTGTGCAATAGTGGTGCAGTAATTCCTTATACAATGATATAAAAATGGAAAATAATTAATTTAACTGTTTCTCCTTAATAAGGGGAAGTATGACTCCAATGGATTGGCTGCAGGCTCTGGTGGTATTAATTTTCAACAATGGCATAAACAGAAAACCTAGAATCTTCTAACAGTTCAGACTGCCTTCACTACTGCAAAAAATAGAGATATGCCATGAAGTTAAGGGTCACATGGCTCTTAAGGCAGATTTGGCTGCCTAATACGTTTCAGCAGAGATATATGACAGGTACAGCCTATCACACTCACATGATCCTATTTTTCAAATGGCTTACTACACAAGTAGGCATTATCATCGCAGCAATGTCCTCTGTATTGGTTTTGTTGGCATGATGGACATGGATATGCCCAACATGACACATAAGTATTTTTATGATAAGAAGGGTAGACAACAGACTGACTGATAAATGGGTGAAAGATATGATAAAGTGGGTGCTATTAGTGATCAGCTCTCTTGGGTGAAGGTGACAGTAGCTGTCCCAAAGAAACTGCTCCTAGTACAATCACTGCTTAATGTTTCTGTCTGTCCTCATACAAGACACTGAAACCTGAAGGAATTTCTTGGTTGATGGCTTCAAGTAAGTGTATTTTAACTAATTCAGCTGCATGGTTGACTAGGGACCCTACTATGCAGAAAGTATTTCTGAGATGCAATAGGTCTGTTTTAAAACTCCAAATGCATGGTGAGGATAACTGCAAAAAAGGGGAAAATTCACACTTGGGTAAGGGCAATATTAGGAACCTAGAGCTAGAAAATGATTTGGGGACTGTTGTTATTAGGAAATATATTAACAATCACATCAAGGTCATGCAAAATGACAGGGTATACCTCAGAGATATGACAGCAAAGGACAAGAAAGCAATGCCGACTCTTGGGTCCTGTGAGATTACATCTGAGCTGTTGTATAAAGTTCTACAGGCCTTCCAGGGATAAAGACGTCATTCTCCCTGGAAGGCCTGCAGGGGGAAATTGTTATTCTGCTTGAGTAAGAACACCCAGCTCTGGAGGTCTTACAGAATGATAGAAGTCTCACTCTTGGACAGAGAGAAAAAAGGCATCTAATCAGAGACACTGTTCTGCAATGAAAACAATTGGAGACTGGAAAATATTTGAAATGAAATCAGGCTTGATTTGACTAAAAAGGCACTAAAACTGAAATGGAATGTAAATGCCCTGGAGGTTTTTTCTGGGAGCATACCTGCTCAAATAAAGGAGTCTGTTTTATACCGAATATTAAAAGCTATGCTTTAGTAACAGTGCAAAGACAGCTGTAAAGAGTGGTCAAAATAGATATTAGCAGAAAAAAAAAATAATTGGGATATTTCAGAAATGTTTAATATATGTGATCTGAGATCATCCAGGTGAGATAAAACTGAACTATACTAGCTGTTATCGGTGGGCAAACTAGGGCAACATGTAATGATTGGGAGCAGGTTTTGAATTTCTACATTAAAATTATAACAAAAGATGTGGTATAAGAGACTCTAAATCAAATTCAAATTGAGGATCATGATACAACAGACTCAAATGGAATTCAAATTGAGGCTGTAATCTCTCTGATTGTGTACTGTTATGGCTGGACCAGCCTTTACTGTTCCAGCATAATAGGATATCATTTTACACTGCAGTAGGATGCAATGCCTGAATAATAACAGGGATCTTTAAGTAAGCTATAATTTCTGATTCAACCTGCAGTAGTTAGGATATATTTTTAATTGTGTATGTTTGTTTGGCAAACAAGGAGATGGACTGATTCAGGACTCATTTCAGCACGGAAATGCATCTGGGAATACAAAATGAAAAGAAAAAATGTATTTTTCAGAGTTGGTTTTGTGTGTGTGTGTGTGTGTGTGTGTGTGCGTGTGCGTGTGTGTGTGTGTGTGTGTGTGTGTGCGCGTGTGTGAGGTTGGAGTGGGGGGGTGATTTGATGATTTTTTTTTTCTTGTGTTGCATTTTTGTCCTGGCCCCCTCACAAATCATTGATCTTGTCTATCTCAGTAACTCACTGAAAAGATTCATTCCCTGAAATGAAAGGCCTGTGGATCATTTCTTTATTGGGGTGAAGTGAGAGTCAATCAGATTGGGAGTAAGAGTCCTCATCTATATGTCATGGCTTTGGGGTGTGTGTTAAGCCCTATTGTTGCTATGCATGCATGCACATTAGCCTTTGAGGGAGGATGAGTAATGTGTCTCCATGAGGTATATCCATGCATGTACATGTGATGCATCCAAAGGCCTTGTCTTCCTTTGAGATGACATCTTTAGTATGAACCCCGGCCTTCAACAGTGATTCTAATGCTGAATACACATCTCTAGCACTTACCCACTCCTACCCCCAACAGTGGGCAAGCAGGGGAAGCATCACCAATCTTGTCTCCCTCTGTGGTCAGCTCCTCTAGGCATCAGAGCTGCAAGTCAAAGTCAGGACATGAGCCATCAATGTCAGAGCATCTAATGAGGAAGTCAGTTTGTGTAAAAGTCTGTGAAGTTCAATGACATAAGATTGTGAGCTGCGATTAATTGATTAGGGCTGTGTGTATCTGTAAACAGCAATCTGTGATTACTTGAGTCAGACTTTTGAAGGAAAAGATGAACTTGGTAGAAAATGTGTCACCCCAGATAAGACTCCCTGGAATTACTGGGAATTGTCAAGTGTCAACGTACAGGTAATGTAGAATGTAGCATGTATTGCATACATGACTTTATGTGTATAATTCATGAAAATAGTGGGCTGTAAGTATTTCACTGGCTCATAACTCACTGCCTATCAAGCCCTAACCCACCCCCAGCCTCCTCATAGACCTGTCCATTCCCCTGAAGCAAGATATTATGTTCGCTTTGTTTTCCTGGTTAAACATCAAGTATGTCAGGAGTCAGAAGATCTATCTACATTCTGCAGATTTGTGTTTGAGTCCTGCCATGCCCTCTGCAGTGCCATGTATATAAGAGATTGTGATACAATGGTCATCTGTGATTAATGTACATGTCTTTGCATGTACACAAACAAATGGTCCTGCTCTCCCCTTTCCCTTGTCAGCAGCTTTTCTGTGTGAGCCTTGGTCTTCATCATGGAAGATGTGCCCATGAATATGCTCCTTCCTCACTCAAGGAGAAGTGAGTAGGTATGTCCCATTGTTCCTCTCTTTCCCCATGCTGGATCTATCAAGTTCCTAAGGTACTGATATAACTTAGATTGCCGGTTCAAAGTCACAGCATTATCCTGCAGCACCAATAGAGCTAGACAATACTGACCTATAAGTGGCCACAGTGCACAGTTTTAAGGTATTACCAAAACTGACATCAGTAATGACTCACCTGGGGCTAGACTGAGCAAGCATAGATGAGAAAACAATGAAAGAATATACATATAGAACTTTGACCAGAAGTAAGTGTTTACCACTGACTCTTTTTATCTAATCGACTGCTGTTTTTAGCCAGACTCTGTAATACCAATAATTGTAATATGTCCAGGTTTCATGACAGGGAAACTAATTTTTAACATTTTAGACATTTAAAAGATTAACCTTAACATGTCTTAGGGCTAAGACTATGTTGAATATCAACACAAATTAGAAAAGCTTTATATTGAGAAGGAATAAGTTATTACGTCTTAAGTATATTAATGATTATGAGGGGTTTAATAAAGTGGCTTAAGAACAGCTTCAGTTATTAGGGAAATATAGGTAGGGATGGGCTGAGTCTTGACAGCACTAAGAGATATTAACTATGAGAATGAAGAAGGACTCTAACTTGAATGAGATATTAAGGGTGCGTGAGAAGCTGCATATAGCTATAGTTTGTGTGTAGATTATTGGGTGCAGAGAAAGGCTGAGCAATACTATAGATGTAAGAGTGGTGACAAGTGTAAAAGTCAGAGGGATCAAAACAAAGGGAGAGAGAGAAAGATAGAGACTGATATCTGGGACACTGCACTGCAGAGTATTATGTTAATAGTGTTAAGAAATGAGTCAGTTTGGAGGACTGCAAACTTTTTTCTTATTTATGGGGTGGATGGGTAAAAGGGGTGGGTGAAGGATTATTCATACTCCTTGGCTCCTGCAGTAGGCAGTAAGTGAAATGAACCCAGAAACTAGCTAATGGCAGAAAAGATGAGAGGAGTTGGTAGGCATGAAGTCTCTTCACCAATATCTGAATAGTTTTACTAACATCACTGCCGCTTTCGTGTTTTAGACACCAAAAAAGAGGCTTTGTGGGTTCTGTTCAAGCAGTCTTCATGGGTTCTATTCAAGCACTTTATTTTATGCAAACACATCACTATAGAGGTTTACTAACTATAACGTAAGTAAATTATATACAAACTAGTGACTGTGATCACGCATGCTCACTATCTTGCTGCTCATTCAAAATGGCACTAGGGATCACATGTGTCTGAGATATATACATGCACACACAGCCTTGCATGCTTCTTAAAGATACAGCTCACACTTTACACTATGATCTACAATCACCAAGATATATACATTATTTTGTTACATTGCTCACCTCTACATCTATACTTCAAATATAAACTTTGTGAGAGCCATATATGTAGATATAGGTATAGACGTAGATATAGATATAGATATAAAATTGTCTCTGAACCTGCTTTACACCCCTACTGTTAACTACAATCACAGCCAGACCATGGTCAAATAGAAATTCAAAGTTGTTTGCCAGCGGTAACCTCTTTATTAACTTTATAATCTCAGTAGGGTCATTTTTAAACACAGACATCCCAGGAAAAAAAAAACAATTATAGGTATGTTGTTGAATGCTCCCTTCTCAGATGTCTGTGTCAAAAAATATAATAACCAAAGGCATATATTTAAAATTTGTTTCACTCAAACACAAAATAGCCAAAGTATTTAAATTTAATTCACACACACACACACACACACACACACACACACACACACACACACACACACACACACACACACACACACACACACACACACACACACACACACACACACACACACACACACACACACACACACACACACACACACACAAATACTGCTCCTGCAAAGCCAGATTAAAGACCATTTAAAAATGAACAGACAAAAGCATAAGGTACTTTCATCCACAGAGAGCCCCTTACTCCACCACTAACAACTATAGTCACTTTGCTGATGCTGTATATCCCTTATTGTTATAAGGATATAAATTACATGTGCCTTTTTGGTAGCTTGGATGAACTGCATGAAACTGTATAAAGATTACAAGCATCATATCATAAGATCCAGCCATGTGTAGTACAGTTTAAACAGATGAGCATTTATGACAGAATAAGAAATATTAAGCACCTGATTATATATGATGCGTTAATATGTGCAATCTCTGTAGAAGTAAAAGTCATCTGAATAATTCCTCATTAAAGTAATCTGTAACTAATAAAGAGGTTGCTGCTGGCAAACAACTTTGAATTTCAGTACTTCATCTACAAATGCACTGCTTGCTGCCCCTGAAGAATAAATTGCTTGTGTTGCATTTAAAAAACAGTGTATTTGTGATATTGTCATAACATTTACTGAACTAGATCAGCTACATGACAGGAAATGTCTGGTAAAAAAATGGCAACGGGTTCATAGTTACTAGGCATGCAGTCCTGGGGACAGGGACACCCTTTGGTCAACTGGTGTCCTAGGCAAAAGGGCTCCACACCACCCTCCCAAACCACCTGGTGCCCCCATCCTGGCCTGCCTACATCATTCATCCAACATATTTTAAAGAAACCATTTCTTTACTACAAAAAATTAAACAATAAATACTGGAAAAGTGTCCCTACTGGAGTGGCACCTTTGGTGACCACCTAGTTGGCCTATGTCTAAGACTGGTTATGCCTGAGAACCATTAAGGAACCTCGCACAAATTCCCAACTGCTCCAAAGCACTGTCTGATTAAATGATTTGCCCAATGTCACACAGGATGTAAATGAAGGTGGAAAGATTCAAACTCTGCACCCTTGCCCCAGGAAGCAGCTGAATAACAAGTTGGAGCTTTAGCTCTATGTGCTAACTGCCTGACTAACAGGATTTACGTAACTACAGAAATCATTTATAATCTGATCTTGTACAGATGACTGTACCACAATAATATACAACAATGACTATATAAGGGGTGCTGAAGATCACACAGTTCTGATCATCACTAAATAATTCAGACTATATGACCTGACAAATGTAAAATACTGCAAAATATATTACTAAAATGCAACGTGTTTAGACTATATTGCACAGTCCAGGCCTATTAATGAATTAATTCATGCTTTAGTGCAATGCATATTGCAAAACAATTAAAAACAGTATAAATGCTGTAGCAGTAGGTTCTTTTCAACAACCCACAAGTCATAAAAAAATCAAATATATTACTGCATATAGTATACTGTTTTTTTTTTGGGGGGGGGGGCTTACATGCTTGCAGAACACCTGCATCTCATTTTTGATATCCCTATGTCTTCTCTGCAGAGAAGCATTCTAATAAGTAAACAGAACAAGTGGTTTTGCATGTGCCAAATCATAAGTCTCTCTGCTTAAGAAATTGAGTCTAGCAGTTAGTTTAAGTCTCCTACCCCCTGTACCTAAAAAACAGGATTTGACTCTCTGAGTGACCCATAACTAAGTGAGGCATTTCATACACACACACACACACACACACACACACACACACACACACACACACACACACACACACACACACACACGCACACGCACGCACGCACGCACACACACACACACACACACACACACACACACACACACACACACACACACACACACACACACACACACACACACACACACACACACACACACACACACACACACACACACACACACACACACACACACACAAACACACACACTGCTCTTACTTGAAGGCCTTCTCCTTAAACAGCCATGCACCCCAATGGTTTTAATCCTACCTGCAGGGCAGGCAACAGGCAGTCCTATGGAAGGACAAGCTATCATCTCGCCTACACATCACATTAGGAGTCCCCCAGGGACCCCTTCTTTTCTCCATCTTTATCAACGACCTTCATTCAGTCAACCCATATGCTACCTGCATTCAATATGCAGATGACTCCACCTTGATTTGTTCTGACACCTCACCAGCTACTTTATTCACATTAACCCAAAATACCTTCAATAGAGTGGAAAAATGGCTCTCCAATCAGCATCTAATCCTAAACCCCCAAAAAACCAAGCTGCTCCTCTTCTCCCTCACATGCAGGACCCCCCCCCCACCATCATTCAACATAACTGCTAACAATGGAAATATTATCTCCCCAGAAGCCCAAACTAAACTACTGGGTGTTATAGTTGATAATAACCTGAAGTTTGATCAATCAAACTATCAAAAACCATTAATAAAAAACTTGGCTCTCTTTACAGAATCAAATCTTTCCTTACCCCACTTGCTAGAACTGCAATTGCCCGTTTCCATCTACTATCAACTCTTCTCTACGCCTCACCTCTATTCTCCAACTTAAACAAAACAGATCTTAATAAACTATTATCCTGCTATAACCACATTGCCAGATTTGCTACTGGCACAGCCTACCGGACACACCACTGTCACAACCTAAATCACCTAGGATGGCTTGAACTGCCTAGCCTACTGCAGTTCAACCAGCTAATAGTGGCACATAAAGTCCTTTACCAACCAGAAAATTCACCTGCCCTAAAAATATTATTAGCCCCTACACCAGCACCCGGCCACTGCGATCATCCACTAGACTCCTAGTTCAAACATACAAATCCAACTACTCAGCTGGGGACTCTCTGTTTGCCAACTCTGTTGGAAAAACATGGAACAGAGTCCCAGCTGACTTGACCCTAGAACCCTCACTAACTCAATTCAAAAACAAACTCAAGAAATACTTCAAAACTCATTGGCTATGTCCTTGCACTTACCCTGACTAGTGACATCTCTATCACTTAGTTGTCTTACCTTCAACTACTTCTAACTTTTTCTACCACACCATTTCAGGAAGGGTCAATTGTATAACTGCTGCTCAATGTGTCTCAAACCTGAATGTAATGTTATGTATATATAACTTTGAAAATAATGTTATGTTTTGTAAAGAGTTTTATAATACGTTAGTACTATATGTGCTAGATGCTGGTATTGCTTATGACTGTAATCTGCTTGAAACTAGCACTTACTAAATGTTCAATGTGTATTATTATCTTGGAGCTTTTCTCCCCGGGCCACAGCTGAAAATGGACATATATCCAGTCAGACTATCCCGGTCAACAAATGTAAAATAAATAAATAAATACTTGCCTGTATCCAAATGCCCCCCTTGAAAGTTAAACCAATGTGCTCTCTGTTCTTAATGCTCATATGTTGCAGAACTCTCTGGTGAGAACCTGCCTGTAGAAGCAATACCAGCTCGCTGCACTTCTTTTTTGAAATTAATTCTCACTCCATCTCTGCTTGCATGCTTGCTCCTGTTTCATTGGCTGGATGTGGACACTGAACGTAGGCAAATCAGGAAAACTTTTCTTTTGTTTTTCTAATTTTTCAAGTAACAGTACGTGGTCCTTTAGCAAAGTAAGAACACTTTTACTATTTTATTTAAACTAATGTTGTGACAGGGCCCCCCTACCAGCACACTGCCCTGACTACAATATTAACATTATCTACCCTAAATAGTTTTACCAGTAATTGCATATGTCTGCCAAACCCACTAATACACCTTTTAAATTGCTCTATGTTCAACATCTACCAATGCATAAGTATATTTTATACTGTAATAGTTGCCGCTACTTTCATATGAATGAAATCTAATTAGCAAATGCATTTGTAATTGTTAATGTATATTATTCAATGTCTGTTTATGTATATTACTGAATGTCTGTCTAAGATTGTTTGTAATATTTCAGAGCTTCCTGGGTGGCTACTAATTTTTTTTTTTTTTTTTTGTGAAAACCCAGCCAGACAAACCCAGTAAACAAGAGCAAAATAAAAATAAAATAAAATAAATAAGCAGTAAAACACAGAGCAGCACATTTCTGATGCCAATACTCCATTCACCAGTCGTAGAACAAAAATTAAAACTGCAAAACAGTCTAATACTGAGTCTCTGTAAGATTTCTGGTTGTACCACAAATCACAAACCTCAGCACAGGAAATAGGATGTTAAATGCACAAACCTCCACACAGGAAATAGGATGTTAAATGCACAAAACTCCGCACAGGAAATAGGATGTTAAATGCACAAACCTCCACACAGGAAGTAGGATGTTAAATGCACAAACCTCCGCACAGGAAATAGGATGTTAAATGCACAAACCTCCGCACAGGAAATAGGATGTTAAATGCAAAAAACTCCACACAGGAAATAGGATGTTAAATGCATAAACCTCCGCACAGGAAATAGGATGTTAAATGCACAAACCTCTGCACAGGAAATAGGATGTTAAATGCACAAACCTCCGCACAGGAATTAAGATGTTAAATGCACAAACCTCCACACGGGAAATAGGATGCTAAATGCACAAACCTCCGCACAGGAAATAGGATGTTAAATGCACAAAACTTCACACAGGAAATAGGATGTTAAATGCACAAACCTCAGCAGGACAAAGGATGTTAAATGCACAAACCTCTGCACAGGAAATAGGATGTTAAATGCACAAACCTCCACACGGGAAATAGGATGCTAAATGCACAAACCTCCACACAGGAAATAGGATGTTAAATGCACAAACCTTCACACGGGAAATAGGATGCTAAATGCACAAACCTCCGCACAGGAAATAGAATGTTAAATGCACAAAACTCCACACAGGAAATAGGATGTTAAATGCACAAACCTCAGCAGGACAAAGGATGTTAAATGCACAAACCTCTGCACAGGAAATATTTTTTTTTATTTAATTTAACATTTGTTGACATGGAATGTCCGACTAGGTTCCACAGAGCCTGTTTTCAGCGGAGGCCCAGGGAGAAATGCTCCAGATGCATGTTTTTTTGGAATTCCTATTTTGGAGAGAAATAGGATGTTAAATGCATAAACCTCCGCACAGGAAATAGGATGTTAAATGCACAAACCTCCGCACAGGAAATAGGATGTTAAATGGACAAACCTCCACACAAGAAATAGAATGTTAAATGCACAAACCTCCGCACAGGAAATAGGATGTTAAATGCACAAACCTCCGCACAGGAAATAGGATGTTAAATGCACAAACTTCCGCACAGGAAATTGGATGTTAAATGCACAAACCTCAGCAGGACAAAGGATGTTAAATGCACAAACCTCAGCACAGGAAATGGGATGTTAAATGCAGCAATAAGAAGGAAAATGAAAACAAGCAATGTTCTTAGCCTATACTACATGTAGCATGCACTAAAACATAGAACATAGCTGACAACCAGTAATGTTCAGACTTTGTACATGTATTGTTTCCTGAATGGCAGTAAATTAAGAAACACCAAAGACAAAGTGAACTTTATTGTCATACAGATCAACACAGAGGAAAAAGTGTGTATCGCTGCATGAAATTTTGATACTCAGGCTCGTACCATATGAATGACAGTTTACAGAAGGAAGATATATTAAATTAATTTACAAAAATTAAATTAAATAAAAATAAAAATAAAAAATAAGATACAAAAAAGTAAATGAAGTAAAACAAATTTGAAAGCTCTGTTTACATCAGAGACACAACAAATACAACATCAGAAACACAACAAATACAACAGCAGCAACATACTCAGTAGTAAGGATATCCAAAAAACAGTACCGTAATAAATAAGAGAGGCACAA
This sequence comes from Protopterus annectens, assembly GCF_019279795.1. Lineage (NCBI taxonomy): Eukaryota > Metazoa > Chordata > Ceratodontiformes > Protopteridae > Protopterus > Protopterus annectens. The sequence continues at coordinate 1,462,556,686 of NC_056745.1, read as the reverse complement.
TGTAAACTTACCCACCACCAACATATACCATAAACTTACCGTTTTCAGTTTTCATAGTGCAGATGTACAAAGTGAGGTATGCAGAGAGTTATTTAAATAACAATGACATATTGCACATAAATAATGTTGGTTTTATCTGTGTTGCATGTTAGGCTATGGGTTTGTTGTTCAGCATTCTGATAGCATGTAGTAAGAAGCTGTGGCGGAATCTGGATGTCCTGCATCTAATGCTTCTGTAGCACTTCCTTGTTGGCAGGAGTTTGAACAGTCCATTAGCTGGATAGTGTATATTCCTCAGTAGTTTTTGGACTCTGCATAGCTTCTGTTGGAATATATGCCCAGTAGAGATTGAATGTTGGAGCCAATGATTTTTGTGGCCTGTTTAACAATCATATTCAGTGCCTTCTGATAAGCTCGAGAACAATTTCCATACCAGACAATGATGTAGTTTGTCAGTACAGTTTCAATCGTGGCTCTGTAGAAGGTGAGTAGAACCTGTGGGGGGAGGTTGGCTCTACGAAGTCTCCTAAGGAAGTGGAGGCATTGTTGGGCTCTCTTTATATGATAGGAAGTGTTTGTGGCCCAACGTAGGTCTTGCAAGATATGCACCTCTAGGAATTTGGTGCTATTCACTGTCTCTGCTGCAACACCATTGATGATGATAGGGGTGTGTGGTTTTTTCTTATTCTTAAAATCAATGATGATTTCCTTGGTTTTCCCAACATTTAGTGCTAAGTTGTTGTCAGTGCACCGATGAACAAGTTGGTTCACTTCCTCCCTGTAGCCCCCTTCATCTTCCTTCTTGATAAGGCCAATTACTGTGGTGTCATCTGCAAATTTGATGAGTCTATTTGACTGATGCATAGCTGTGCAGTCGTGTGTTAGACCTGTGAAAAGAAGTGGACTGTGTACGCAACCTTGTGGGGCCCCGGTGTTTAGGATGATGCTGTTTGAGTGATGCTTTCCAGCTCAATCTATTTCTGGCCTTTCAGTTAGGAAGTTGAGGGACTAGTTACATATTGTGTTTTTTATGCTCAGTTTACTCAGCTTAGACAGCAGTTGTTGTGGAATAACTGTGTTGAAGGCTGACCTGAAGTCTATGAACAGCATGCATATGCAACAGTCCTTATTTTCCAGGTGGTCCAAGGTGTGATGAAGTGTTAAAGGTATGACATTCTCAGTAGATCAATTTGGATTGTATGCGAATTGTAAAGGATCAAATGTATCAGGTAGGTAGAATGTTAGATGATTCTTGACCATTTTTTTGAAACGTCATCACTACTGAGGTAAGTGCAATTGACCAGTAATCATTTAACGATGCTGGAGATGGTTTCTTGGGCAGAGGGATGATGTTGGTGGTCTTGAAGCATTTGGGCACTTTTTCCTGGCTGAGAGATATACTGAAAATGTCTATGAAGACTGGTGCCAGCTGATCAGCACAGTTTTTAAGGAGCTTCCCCACGATCCTATCTGGACCAGCTGCTTTGCCCAGATGAACCTTATGTAGGTTCTTGTGTATTTTATCCAGGTTGAGGAATAGCGATGTGGCATCTTCATTTGTGGGTAGTCTCTCTGGTGAGGTTCTATTCGATTCCTCGAATCTGCTGAAGTAGATGTTTAGCTTATTTAAAAAGTCTGGTTATCATCACATCGTGTGGATGGTGGCTTATAGTCTGTGATGGATTGGATCTGGGTTATCAACACATTGCGTGGATAGTGGCTTATAGTCTGTGATGATTTGTATCTTGGTTATCATCACATCACATGGATGGTGGCTTATAGTCTGTGATGGTTTGGATGCCTCTCCACAGCTGCCTGGGATTTTTCTGGTTAGAGAGGTGTCTTTATATTTTTAGACTATAGGCCCATTTTGCTAATTTCAGACCTTTGATGAAGTTAGCGCTAGTCTTCTTCAAAGCCTCTCTGTCTCCAGCCCTAAAGGCAGCATTACATGCTCTCAGTAATATGTATACCCCACTGTTGAGCCAGGGTTTTCGGTTAGCTCTGATGGCTACACCTTTCAGAGTAGTGACATCTTCAATACATTTTGTGACATTCACATTTTTAAGTAAAAATGTGAAATTTACATTTTTAACTAGGCTTAATGACATGCTGTATAAAAATGCATGGGAGTTGAAAATAAACAAATGCATAAATAAATAATGAAGCCCTGATATGTAGATCATTGAGTAAAGTACAGGTAGATAGATACAGCAGCACAATCAGGGGTTTAAACCCACACAGCAGATGGCACATATAAGCAGCAGGGAATACTACACCATATATGGCACACTGTGATCTAGTACAGACATTATAAACTGTAGTTAATTTAGTAGAAATTTGATAGCATCTCAGAATAAAGTCTGTCAACCACAGATGCTTGGGAAAAACTTCATTCCATGACTGTACTGCCTTATATTTAAAACAAACCTCCTTACTACCTCAAAGTTATACAACTGGCATGTGTCTTTGGATTCTCATGTGTCTGAGCTGATTTCCCTGTAAAACAAGGTAAACTAGAAGGCAAGAGGATAACTGAGGAGAAATATTATTGTCGTACAGTAATTGTAATGATGATGCTTATTAATGCAGTCGGTAGCAATTTTAAGGCTGAGGAATGCAGTTAGGCCATTAAACATATTTTTATTTTATTTAACATTTAATTACCACAATGGAGGCCTGGGGAGAAATGCTCCAGATGCATGTCTTTGGAATGTGGAAGGAAACCAGAGCACCAGAGGAAACCCACATGAACGCAGAGTGGACATGTAGACTCCACACTGAAGGCACCCCAACCAAGAATCGAACCAGAGAAACTCTTGCTGTGAGTTGACAATGCTAACCGCTTTAGCGCTGCACTGCCCATATGCTCACTTTGGTTGGAGGGATTTTCTGCATTATATACTTGATTCAGCAAATCTATTTGTGACACATACTAGTTTACAGATTTATGCAAAATATCATGACATCTATCATTTTAGAATAATTTCTGCTGCTATAACAATTATGCAAATGCCTGATGCCTCCTGCTAATACCATTCTGCCCTGTGTTACTTATACAAAATGTAACAAATTGTTTTCACAGGATGTAGTTTGACTAGTTAGAGAAAATTTCAGTCTTGCTTATATGGAACTGATACTATGAAATCACCCCCTTGCTTACATGTACAAAGTGCTGTCATTTCATGTTTTTCTTTTTTTTTTTTTTTTTTGTTTGTTTAAGACCCGGTGCATGCCATGCACACCTGTTTAGGCAATGTAAACAAAGGTATACAGCCTGAGACACACACCCTTGCTTACATGTACAAAGTGCTATCATTTCGTGTTTTTTTTTTGTTTGTTTGTTTAAGACCTGGTGGTTATTGGGTTTTCACATTTTTTTTTTATTTTCAGCATGAGCCTGTTTGCACGCTGCTACTCTATGCTTAAACGGCTGGGATCGGCCGAAAAAAATTTAGATTTTTATAAAAATTAAATTGTTTTTCATGCCAATGGACTTATATTTGCCCATTGGCATGACTAATGAACATAATACATGCTTTTTTACGAGCTGTCATGCCTCCGTTTTGTTTGTTATTAACCAAATACATTTCTGCACTGACACTGTTCTTGCACTGAGACCTGGCAGCTTACTGAATCGCTAATTCATCTCATCTGCAAGGTTTTCACCAGCAAATGAGGTAATTAGCATGCTGCACGATTTTCTGTGCAAGAAAAGTGTAGGGAGGCTCGTGCATGCTAATTCAGAAATTTACTGAATCGCTCAGCTGTCTTTTTTCCATGCAAGAGCAGCTACACTGTTCTTGCACAGAAAAATAACTTTATTGAATCTCGAGGAAAGTCGAAACCGATCGTGTATAAATAATTAAAGTAAAATAGATAAAAGAAATGGAAGTGTGATCTTTAGAAAAGAGTCAGAGCAAACTATATAGAAGAGTTGGAACGATACAGGTAGAATAATGTTTTGGTGGAGGAATAAGTCTTAAGGGAAGGCAGGCACTGAAGGAGTTTTGTCATGTTCAGGTGTCAATGACTGTATAGAAGATTATATGTGATGTATAATGTTTGCCACTAAAAACATCTCAGTATGGTTTGTTTTCATTTATATAAATTTATGATTGCCAGTGTTATCAGTGATAATTCAATAAAGATGATTCTTGTTTAAAAAAAGTAATTGTATGAAGTATATATCAGCTGCATGTTGCTTATAGTTTTATTGCAAGAATGCAAACATGACTGAAATATATAAGAAGTAAAATGTTCTATTTTATATTTTTGTAATTACAGATAAAATAATTAGAAATGTAATCTCAGCTCTGAATAACAAAGGTATTTCATATTCTGCTATCTACACTGCCGAGAGACCTTCAGCTGTAAGTAAACTAACAAGTGTTTTTGTTTTTTTGAAATGATTCTTAGCACATAATAAGCGTTGAATGCAATATAACTGCTGATCCTATGTATGATTTAATGATATAAAACCCTCCTCACCTGCATCACTACTACTTTGATCCCCTGCTTTCAGCTGGTGCTTCCCTCTCATATTTACTACTAAAATTAATTCACATTTGATTTTTTATTTTGTTAATATTATTTGCATATTGCTTCAGGTGTGTATGCAGATATCTACCTTCTATGATCACTCTGCCTTTGGGAATTCGTGCTGTTTTCTTTTTTTGTGAATGTCTTCACCAAGGATATACCTGTAAGTGGTCTGTACTGATCACTGTATCACCTGGAAAACAAACTAAACTAACTAACAATCTAACTAACTAAATAAATAGATAATTATAGAATATGTAATAAATGGTTTACTATCAAATGGTCGATTGCCACTCCATCGAACGTCGGATGGTCGACACCGGAAGGCCGAACCGTTTTATCGAAAACAATCTCCAAATGGGTTCCACCATGGGTCGAGGTAGGGGAGACGTTCGTAGGTACGACTAATATGTACTCCTACCTCAACCCATGGTAATACCGTTCCTAGATTGATATTTCGACTTCGACATTCGATATATCCGACCTTCCGATGTCGACCATCCGACGTTCGATGGAGTGGCAATCGACCATTTGATAGTAAACCGTAATAAATATCAAATATAAAATATAATCAACTGACCATTTATTTTGTAATGATTGCTTCTAAGTGCAGTAAGTTTTATTATTTTTTCCTCAACACCAGCTTCTTGAAAGAAATGCTGGCTAACATTATTTCTCAGTGGTGACTTACTGATTTGCAAAGATACTGTGACAATACAGAGGAACAGGCTGTAGAACTTGACTAAACAACTTTATAAAAACAAATATATAACAGAGGCAGCCACATTGCTTAGAAGCATCATAGGTTCATAGGTTTATACTAGGCTATCTGCCCTAAGGCATTTATAAGCCTAGCCCAAAGTTTTGTGGCTTACGCCTCCCCTTATATGAAAGAATACTGTGCCCATTAGTTTGTTGTGCCTCTGTCCAGCAGTGACACAGAGATGATTCCCGGGGTAAACCTACGATCTCCCATCCACAGGTCAAGATTTCTCTTGAACAGAGCCAGCGAGGTGCTCTGCCTCACATGGACCGGGATTTTATTCCACAGCATAGGGAGTCTCTCAGTGATAAATCTATCCCTCCAGCATGTCCTATTTATATCCGTGCTAAGGTTTAAGTCACTTGCTCTAGTGGTTCTGGTGGATTTGGATTTTTTGAGGTGGAGCATGTCCATTAGTTCTGGGTTGGACATGGCCTTGTATGTCAGGCACATGTCACCTCTGAGCAGACGGTATGCGACTGAATAGAGCTGGAGTTTCTTCAATCTGGCAGCATATGACAGATTTTGGAGTCCCTTTATCCTTTTGGTGAGGAACTTTTGTGGTCTCTCCAATTGCTGCAGATGTCAGGTGAGATACATCCCGAATGGGGCATTGTACTCGATCATTGGTCTGATAAGTGAAGAGTACAGGGGAACAATGACCTCACTAGATCTGGATGTGAATCCCTTCATGATCAGGTGGGCAATGTAGAAGGTCTTTCTAACCACTTTAGCAACTTGCATGTCAAAAGAAAGGCCACTGTCAACCTGGGTCCCCAGGTCCCTGATAACCTCTTCTGTGCTTAGTGGATTGCCACCTATATGGTAGCTTGGGGTTACCTTGTTTTTCCCGAAGGGTATGACTATACACTTTTTGGCGTTTAACTTCAGGCCATGGCTCTGGCACCAGCTATCAGTTTCCATGAGTCCCCTCTGAAGGATATCCGTGTCCGATGCACTTTCCACTATGGTGCCCAGTTTGCAATCATCTGCAAACTTTGTCAGCCAAAGTCCTCCCATGTTGGCCTGTACTTCTGAGAAGTAGATGCCGAACAATAGGGGGCCAAGGACCGAGCCCTGTGGGACACCACTTGTGACCGGCTTGGAGTCTGACATAGCGCCAGCAACTCTAACCCTGTGGGTTCTGTCCTTAAGCCAGTTTGCAGCCCATCTTGTGACATATGGGTTTACATTTAAGCTGGTAAGTTTTTCTACAATACCCGAGTGGGGTATTGTGTCGAAAGCCTTTGCAAGGTCAAGGTAGGCTGTATGGACTGCCTTTCCCTCATAAATGGCCTTGGTGACTGCCCTTGACAAAGCCAAACTGGGTCGGGTCCAATGTCTGCAAGTCCCCTATATCTTTGTTTATGAGCTCCATTATGATCCTCTCCATAGCTTTGCAGACCAGACTTGTTAAGCTTATGGGGTGGTAATTACCAGGGTCCGTAGAGGCACCGCCTTTGTGGAGTAGGACCACAGTTGCCGTACGCCACTCCTTGGGCACGTATCCTGTGGTAAGGCTGAGATTAAACAGCTGCCTTATGTGCGGGTTTAGTTCCTCATTGAGCTCGTGTAGCACACAGCCAGGGACACCATCCAGTCCCATTGATGCCGTGTTTTTAGCTTTAGAGAGAGCAGCCTTCACCTGCGCATTTGAGATGTCTGGGAGGCTACACTCCGCTGGGATAGTTATCTCTCCTTTAGGGGGGGAGAGGGGGGTGAAGTTTGCACTGAACCTGTCTGCCAGTATGTTGGCAATGTCTGTGGGTTCAGTGATTTTTGTATCATTTTGGACTAATTCTGAGCATATCTGGGAGTTTCCACCCAGGTTCCTAACATAGCTGCAAAAGGCCTTATGATTGTCTTTCAAATCCATGGCTATTTTTCTCTCAAAATTGGCTTTAGTTGATTTTATGAGTGCTCGTATATTTTTACTAATAATGATCAGGGGTGACTTCCCTTTTATGGATTTTGTTCTATCATGTAATAGCTTTCTCCTCTTATTGTAAAGTTTGTTAATGGCTGGGGTCCACCAGACTGGAGGTTTGCCCTTGGTGGAAAGAGTCTTGGTTTTATTTGGGATTGCCTGATCCATGCAGTCCTGGAGGTGTTCATAGAAGGCATTTGTAAGGGCTTCCGCAGCTTGGGTTGTGGTTTCCACTGGCTCAGGGGCCTTGAAGGATACCACACCAGTCTTGAGTAGTGTGAAGTTTGCTTTAGAGAAGTTCTTCACTGTGGTCTTTTTTGTTTGGGGTGGGGGCGGGATGTGGATTTCCAGTGAGATTAGTTTATGATCAGATCTCACCAATGAGGGATATACTTCGGTGTGGAGCATTTTGTCCCCATGTTTGTGATAATGAGATCTAGTATATTTTCTCCTCTCGTGGGAACAGTGACTAGTTGTTCCATGGCATTTGAATTTATGAACTCCAGGAACCGTTGGGCTAGAAAGTTAGGGCTTGAGTAATGTTCCCAGTCTATATTCGGGTAGTTGAAGTCACCCAATATGATGGTGTTTGGAGATACATTTATACCCTCCAGTGTCTTCAGGAAGGCTGTGTGGGGTTTCTGAGTTTGAGAGGGTGGCCTGTAGCATGCTACAAATTGTAGAGCAGTTTTGCCTATGGTTAGTTGCACCTGGATGGTTTCTGAAGCTTCTTGCATTGTCACCAACCTGGAGGTGTGGGTATCCTTTATGAATATGGATACACCCCCTCCTTTTGTGGTGTGGTCTGGGTTTTGGGGCTGGAACGCATGATATGAGGTCAAACCTGATAGTGCCGGGGTGCTCTCAGGAGCCTTGAACCAGGTTTCAGTTACAGCACAGACATTGATGTTCTCCATACTGAGAAGGGCCTCGAGTGCGTGCATTTTGAGATTTAGACTTCTGGCATTGAGCAGCATTACCCTCAGTTTCTTCCCATTTTTGTTTTCTAGGGTGGTAGGTTTAGAATTTGAGCCTTGCCTAAAAAGGCACTATGGGGTGGCAAGAGCCTTAGCCAATATCCGGAATCCCAGGGGTGACAGGTGCAAGCTGTCCCTTTGGCAGCGTGGCTTGTCAAGCATGTCATCCCAGGCAGACAGACACTGGATCCCCTTTGAATGACACCAGAAATTAAGCCAATTGTTAAAGCTGATCATCTTGTCTCTATATTGTGGCATCATTCTTGGTGAAGGAAGGATACTGCTCAGGGTCAGGGTCATACCTGCCTGGGCTACATAATCAGAGACCTCCTCTATGTCTCTTTTCATGTAGTCCAGGGAGGTACGTCTCAGGTCGTTCACACCAGCATGGACAATGACTGTGTCATATTTGTACTTGCCGTGGAGTGACCAGAGTGCTTGTGTTATGTGGCGGATTCTAGCGCCCTATAGGCAGCTTACTGTGACCCTCTCCTTGTTCAGCCTGGTGAGTGGGACGTCAGTGTGTCTGACTATGGAGTCACCTATGACAAGTATGTTTGGTGTTGTATTTGGCCTTAAGGGCTGTGACTGCTTTGCACACTGATTTTGTGGTTTATGTGTTGCTTGTGGGGTGTCTTGAGGTAGCAGTTGCTTGGGTGTCTGCTTTGGAGGCCTCTGCTGTTTAGGTAAATTTTTACTCAGAGCCTCTGAGTATGTCTTTGTGTGTTTATGTGTTTGATTCAGTGGTGTGGTAGCATTATGTGAGGCTGGTTTTGTGGTGTGTGTAGTTTCCTTCTCCTCCTGTCTGGTCTTGCCAGTCCTGAGTTGAGAGAGCTCAGCCTCCAGTTTGGCTAAATAGCTGCATCTCTCGCAAGTATTTGTGTTATGTGGGAGGAGGAGAGGGTTGTCTGTGTACATGAGGCAATTGTAACATTGCCTCAATATTCCCAGATTCACCAACTGGGCAGGAGAGGATACCAGCATCTGGCCCTTCGACATGCTAGAAAAATTGAGAAGTTAGGTATGAGACTGAATAAGAGAGGACTTAGTAAGCAAGTGGGTACTCCTGGGGGGGGTTCGCAAGTGAGGGACTTTGTATAATATAGAAGTGCTTAACCTGCAAGGAAGATGCTTTTAAGACAAGTGCTGAGCTTTTTATTTTTTGAGGGAAAAAAAAAAAAACTTATAGGAACAAGTGCTGCGCTTTTTAGTTAAGGGATATACTGTTTAGGTCACTAGTAGAGCAGTTCTAAGGGAAAAAATGAAGAACAGACTTTATGGAGCCAGAAAAAGATTAACCTTGTTAAACCGGCGCTGCCCGATGCTGCTCTAGTGGCAACTCCAGCTTCATCGGCTAAAGCACGCTAAAGCGTGCTTCATAGCAGGGGGCTGGAAAAGGCAGGAAATTACCCAAAATGGCCAATGAACTACAAGTTACTGTCTTAAACCACTCCTCTGAGGACAAACAGGCAGCTCAGTACTCCCCACTCCCACTGGTGAGTAAAGAAACTTCCCCCTAACCAAAGAAAATGGAGAAGTACAGGAACCAAGACAAAGCCCAGGGATCAGCAAAATCTGATCACTGGAACAAACTAGCCAGGAAAGTTAGGAGAACAAGAATATTTTTTTGTTTTTTTTCAAATTTTTTCACAGACAGAACAGAAAACACAATAAATGCTTTGCTTTTTGATTAAATGCTATCAAAAGCTAGTACACTTGAGTGTATTAGCCTGTAGTTTAACTTTTAAGCAAACTTAAACTAAGAAGTGCAACCAACAATTAAAGCTTATAAAAACAGGAAAAACAGGTAATACCACTATAAAATAGACAGAAACAGTCGTTGAATAACACAAATGGTCGAAAAATGCAAGAAGAAATACTTAAAATCTGGAAAGTTGCTTTTTCTGTTCTCTGCTGCTCTAGGAACTCTACTGGATACCACGAGGAGCTGTGCTGAGTTCTCTACAGCCAGAAAAGCCAGCCAAAGCGTGCTTTATAGCAGGGGGCTGGAAAAGGCAGGAAATGACCCAAAATGGCCAATGAACTACAAGTTACTGTCTTAAACCACTCCTCTGAGGACAAACAGGCAGCTCAGTACTCCGCACTCCCACTAGTGAGTAAAGAAACTTCCCCCTGACCAAACAAAAAAAATGGAGAAGTACAGAAACCAAGACAAAGCCCAGGGATCAGCAAAATCTGATCACTGGAACAAACTAGCCAGGAAAGTTAGGAGAAAAAGAATTTTTTTTGTTTTTTTCAAATTTTTTTCACAGACAGAACAGAAAACACAATAAAGGCTTTGCTTTTCGATTAAATGCTATCAAAAGCTAGTACACTTGAGTGTATTAGCCTGTAGTTTAACTTTTAAGTAAACTTAAACTAAGAAGTGCAACCAACAATTAAAACTTATAAAAACAGGAAAAACAGGTAATACCACTATAAAATAGACAGAAACAGTCGT
>NC_056745.1:1462503516-1462541016 GCF_019279795.1 Protopterus annectens | reverse complement strand
CTAGGGGAAGAGTATTCAGAGGACTCCAGTTAAATTGTTTAAGTAAGTCAGAGAAGGTGTTGGGGTTCAAGTTTTTTTAAGGAACGTATAGAGATTGTGGTATGTGGCAGTTGTAGGAAGGGAGAGTGATGGTGAGCGAAAGTAGGAAAGTGGTCACTGAAAGAGTCAAGGAGGGTACCAATAGTGGAGATAAGGTGTGGGTGTAATACTAGAATCCAGTCTAGGGTGCTTCCAGAGGAATAGTCCTTTAATGGCCTGGTTATAGAGTTGATTAGCTGATGGAAGTTGTAGAGGTTTATATTTAGGGGGTTTGCTGGGCATTGGACAGAGGACCAGTTAATATTAACGTCACCTAGGATTAGAGTTTCATTTGTAATGTTGGTGGAGAGCCAAGAGAGTATATATCTTCAAGAATAGGCATGTTGTCACCAGAAGGGATATAGAGGGAGGCTAAGCATATGGTTTTATGCTTGTTTAGGTGGAGTACGACTAGAAGTAATTCAGCATTGGCAAATTGGGGAATAGGCTTAGAATATGAAGTAGCTGAAAGGGAAGAGGAATAGAGTAGAGCAACTCTGCCTCCTTTTTTATGGGTTCTTTCTTTCCTGATGATATTATAGTTGGAGGGAGTTATTTCAGAATCTTTTATGGAGGGTTTTAGCCATGTTTCAGAGAATGACAATATGTCAGGATGGTTATGGAGAAGCCAGGCATGGAGGTTGGGGATTTTGTTACATATACTTTGAGCATTTAATGCTGAGAAGGAGAGGGTTTTTACAGATGAAGGTGTGTAAGAGGGGGTGGTTGAGGAGATGATGGGAGAGGGACCAGGGTTGGGGTGTATGTCTCCAGAGACAAGGGTGGTGATAAGTTGGTGGAGATGAAAACAGAGGTGATTGGAGTGTTTTGTGTATAATTTAAAGGTTGTATGTTTTGTATAAGTAGTGCTAGTTAGGCTTAGAGTAGTATGCTTGTAGGTGGGAAATAGTTTGAAGGGGAAGAGTAGGGAGAGTTTGCAGAAGTATAGGTGAGGGCTTATGGAGGTAGAGTAGTGTTGGTGTTGTTTAGGGATTGAACTGATTGTGTGAAAGTGGGGGGAGTGAGTAGTGTTAATTGGTTTGGTGACGTAGGTTAGATAGGATAAACAAAGTAGTAGTAGTAGATGGGTTGCAAGTGAGGATGGTTTTGTCAGCATTATGACATTTAGGGTTTTAATTGGGATGAGTGATTGATATGAATGGAGTGTGGAATGGCTGAGAAAAAGTTAGGCTAGATGTTGAGAGGTGGTAGGGGGTGGAGCTGAGGAGTAGGGGGTGGGGAAAGATTGAAGCTGATTGGAGTGGGTGTGGTTAGTGGGGTTTAAATGTAGAGGTAGTGGGGGCGGGTGAGAATTGGGGGCAGGGTAGGGGAGCGGAGTGAGCCCGCAGGGCGAACGGAGTGGGATGAGTCAAGAAAGGAAGACCAAGGACGTTGGCTATGAAAAACAATCAGAAAGGGTAGGAGTAAAAACACAAGGTAAGTAGCCACAGGGGATAGGGGCAGGGCAGTGAGTCAATGGTGGAATGAAAACATAGAATTCACAGGGGTGAAGAGGTAGATAAGGCAGTTGGAGGTTTGCTTAAAGTTCAGAGCTTAAAAGATTGAAGTAAAAGTCAGTTAATGGATGGATGCTGTCACCTGCTGACCAAAGTGAGTAATTGCAGATATTTGGAGCAGCACTGGGAGGAAAGGAAGGAATGAGTCTATGGAGCCAAGAGAGGTTGGGCCAGTGCTGAGCTGCTGGCTAGCATACGCTGGGTCAAAAACATTAACCAGTGGCACAAAATGACTATGCAGTATGGTACATACACTCTTTTAAGTCTTTGGTTCTTGTGAGGGAGGCAGGACAATTTCCCAATACACCGCACAATCCCTGAGATAGTTCTTACAGGTAAGGAACCAGGGTACTTTGTAGCACAAGTAGAATGTCTGGGGTAGCTTGAACGTATTGATAGCAAGACTCGTTTAAGTCTTTGGTTCTTGTGGGGAGGCAGGACAGTTTCCCAATACACTGCACGATCCCTGAGATGGTTCTTACAGGTAAGGACCCAGGGTACTTTGTAGCACAAGTAGGATGTCTGGGGTAACTTGAATGTACAGATAGCAAGCTGGAAAAGGAAATAAAGGTATTATTAGTACTATGATGACAGAGAAAACAGCCATTAAGAGGGAAAGGACTACAATGGGGTAGTATAGCTTATGCAGTATGGGATAGCCTAGGGGTGGTATGTAGTGAGAGTGTGAGTTTGTAGGAAGTGTAGAGTATGGGATGACTGGGGGGGGGGAGAATAGGGATGGTACATTAAGTTAATTAGGAACAGTAGGAACTTCAGTACCACAGTACATAAAACTAGGACTATAAACAGCATTTTACATTAAACAGAATGAAGGAGTATTGAGTGATACATAAATACCAAATGACTGCATTTAAAATACAGAGAAGGGTAGCATTCATACTTCAGGAAAAATGTACATCGCACTATACAGGTTAATCAACATTTTAGGACATAAACTCTGTGTGAGGAAGCAGTTACAGTCGTAATAAACACAGTCTATTAGATATAGGCAAAAATAAAACAAACTGCTTGTAAATCCTATCCTCTCACTTAATAATTATAGCACTCTGAGTTTATACATTAACATACCACAGCATGAAACAGTTCAAACTAGTGGGACACGTTAGTTCATATCTAAACAGGTTGAGCATTTCATGAGAAAAGCAATTGCGACACTTACAAATGAGGCAGGAGTATGTGGTAACAATTTAAAAAAAAATGTCCAATTTCAGTATAAAGTATAGGACCTTAAACTAGTCTATTTGCTTTTAATAGAATAGATTCAGTGCATACATTATAATGGGCAGACAACCTTTTGTACCAGGGAAATACCTTGGATATAGCAGTTCAAATAAAATAGCCGCTTTGAGGCTTGACTAATCTAAAAATGGTAAGCTTTGTCGCATAAACGCTGGTTGAGTGTTTCCAGTTTAGCGTTTCATGTAGAAAGCAGTTGTGTTGCACCAATTGAGGTGGGAATGTGGCACAACAATTAAAAAGAAAAAAAATAAAAGGAGGTTACTGAAATAATGTTATGCAGGCTGATCTTAGGAAGGCTTCGATAACTGCTGAAGAGATGTGGTTCAGGACTGAGTAAAGAATGCCCAACAAACAGTCAGTATTTGCAGCAGTTCTACACAGCTGTAGCTAAGCGGCATACAAATTAGGGGCTAAACAAATTGCAATGGCTGAATGCAGCTAACTAGAAACAAAGATACATGTTGGGAACATTCAGCGAACTGTTGATGGGATATGTGTCAGTTCCTTGAATTAATAATGCTCGATAAACAGAAAAATATGTACAATAGCTATACAGAGCTGTAACTAAGCAGCAACATACATAGGGCTTAAACACTGTGCAATAATTAGATACTAACAAAAAACACTCACCCACGAACGGAGCCAGCAACCGAAGGCATAACCAGGACTGGAAGGGGCCAGAGGATGATTTAAAAATGGAGCTTGGCTCTAGTGGTGTCACTATATAGTTTCAGGGACAGGAAGAGGACTGGAAGCAGGGGGGCGGGACAAGACAAGGGAGACAGAGGGGAGCAAGTTGAGTGGGGGGAGGGGACAGGTACAATTAAATTAGATAAGAAAGAGCCAAGAAAGGAAGACCAAGGACGTGGTCTATGAAAAACAATCAGTAAGGGTAGGAGTAAAAACACAAGGTAAGTAGCCACAGGGGATAGGGGCAGGGCAGCAAGTCAAGGGTGGAATGAAAACATAGAATTCACAGGGGTGAAGAGGTAGAAAAGGCAGTTGGAGGTTTTATTAAAGTTCAGAGCTTAAAAGATTGAAGTAAAAGTCAGTTAATGGATTGCAGATATTTGGAGCAGCACTGGGAGGAAAGGAAGGAATGAGTCTATGGATCCAAGAGAGGTTGGGTCGGTGCTGGGCTGCTGGCTAGGGCACGCCGGGTCAAAAACATCAACCAGTAGCACAAAATGACTATGCAGTATGGTACATACACTCGTTTAAGTCTTTGGTTCTTGTGGGGTGGCAGGACAGTTTCCCAATACACTGCACGATCCCTGAGATGGTTCTTACAGGTAGGGAACCAGGGTACTCTGTAGCACAAGAAGGATGTCTGGGGTAGCTTGAACGTATTGATAGCAAGACTCGTTTAAGTCTTTGGTTCTTGTGGGGAGGCAGGACAGTTTCCCAATACACTGCATGATCCCTGAGATGGTTCTTACAGGTAGGGAACCAGGGTACTTTGTAGCACAAGTAGGATGTCTGGGATATCTTGATTGTATTTATAGCAAGCCACGAATGGAGCCAGCAACAGAAGGCATGACCAAGACTGGAAGGGGCCAGAGTATGACAGGAGGCCATTCATGACATAGCAGTTTGATCCCACTAATGTAGGATGTGCTATCTAACTCCCGACAATGTCATACCAGGGCAAACAGTTGCTGAATTCACCAGCCATGACCCTATTCCCATATTATAGTGCTGCTGTCACATGTCACTGTGTCCTCCTGTTGTACAAGTGATGGTAACTATGCATTGCTAACCCTCTAACCTGCATGGGTATGGTTATATCTGATGTACAGTGTGGCCAGTCCATGCAGTGCCTTTCATATCTTGGATGTGTTTATACATGCATCATTCTATTATGTGTTGTCTGTGTCATGGTTAGTACTTGAAGACCACATGCTGCCTCTTTGCCCATACTAACATGTGTATTACAGCCATCTCTGCCTACATGCAGAACTGTTGCAGCATGTTCACCACCAGACTGCTGTTCCTACTGCCATGGCAGGCCCTGCTGCAAAAACTGTTTATGCAGTGCCATATTATGCAACATGGCATATGACATGCAGATTTTGCTGCAAGTCTGTGGTATTCCACCTGATGTACCAGTACAATAAAAGTGACTCCAGAGTTGTCCAGACATGTACTCCACAACATTCCATGTGTCAGTAAAGGCTATGTTATCTGCCATCTCTGCTATAATGTGGGAGGATAATGATAGGGGTCATCATCCAAGGCTCCATTGGATAGTTAGTATCACCTGCAATGCACAGCAGTCACATAATTACATATGGCCTGCATATCCTGCCTATGTACGCACATACTGACAAGATGACCCAGTGGAAAGTCCCCCCATGAGCCATTGCTATAGGTTGAACATGTGCTATATGTGCAAGTCATGGAAACTTCAAGGGTGCTGCACAGGCACATTATGTATAATGCCTGCACATTACATACCACCTGGTAGTTTGAAAATCCTTTTATTGAAGTATCTCAGTCCCAATGGACCAGGTGAGGCTCTGATATCAATCAGTGTACAAATTATGGTTTCCCGGACCTTGGTGAAATGGGCCGTGCTGTAAAACACCTCCATAATTTTTTTTTTCTCTACTCTGCAGTCCTAAGGAACTAGGAATGATCCTCCACATGTTGCAGTATGATGTCAAGTAACTGATGAAGGATATGTGAGGCTAATGCCTGCAATATCCTTATTATATTCTCTGTACGTCACTGGAACGTTCCTGTAGTTAAGGTGGTTAACAATCCCCTGGTCTGTGAGGTAAAGCTGTGTAAGTATTTGGTAGAACTTTTTGTCTGGTGAACTGGATGACTGTGGCATGCTAGGTCATGTGCACTGGTTCCAATAGTGGCCACTAACACATGAGGTTCTGCTATAATTGCTGGTAGCATATCCAACCACCTGCATACCATTCAGAATGAGTTTATACTGTAGAACTGTGTGCCCATTTTATAAGCATCTAAATCCCACTGGGACATTTGTTGTCATCAGTAGTGTAATCCGTATGCCTAATTTTCTTGAGGTTTCTGTTTCCATATGATGATGCATTCATCTGCATGCATTACCTACAGCACAGTTTTTCCCTTGGACAACTGTGCCAAGTCTCTGAGTCACCCACACCCTCTGTGCTACCTTTATCCCCAGTAATTGGCCCTATGCATTGCACCAGATATATATGAATTTCATAATAATTTAGGCTCATATTTCAACAGATGATACCCAAAACATCTTTTTCAGCATTCATTATATTATGCTTGAAAACCTAAGATGCTCTCTGAAGAGAAATATTCACGTTAATGGGAATACTTAAATTGCACACCTGGTGATTCACTTTTTGTGATAAGCCATTGAAAAGAACATTTCACCTTTATACCCATTTTTTTTATATCATGTAGTAACATTGATAGCAGTATAAACAGAGGTATAAAGGCAAAGTTTCTTTACTTTTTGTACACGAGGAAACATGATATATTTAGGGTGTGAACAAGATTGCAAAGTAATATGTTGTGCACGCCTTTCGACAGGTCCCCAAATGTTGTGAAACACTAAGATGTGTTAATTTCACATTGAAGCAACTTGTGATTGACTGTAACTGTACAACAAATATTGCATAATCGTAAAACAATACAGGATATATTTTTTTGCCAAAAATGAGCATGTTTTCTCAAGATTCCATGCACGCATGCATGTGATCATTAACTTATGACAGCATGTGAATTACTAGGAACAATGCACATTGTTTAGGCATTAAAAGCAGTTTCTGTATGCATCCAATGCACCATGGCTTTATTTCACATTTCCATGGCTGTTTCATTAGCTTTTTTTGCTCCCTGACGTTTCAGTGTTTGACTTTCCATGATAGCCATATTCTGCTCACTGGTACTTGTAAGCATGAGTTTCATCAGAGAAGGCTAAATGATTCAAAATGTGATAGCTGTCTTTACTTTTCACCTCAACTGCAGTTAAATCTAGAAAGTTCCTTTAGTGAATGCTATTAAATAAGAGCACCCACTAAGTAAGGCAGATGTTTTCACTCAGGTGGTATTCTGTCAACTACATTGTACAGAGAAAGGCAAGAGTATTAGAAATTGCACATGTGCAGTGCAAACAGGATGCTATTGGAAAAGAGAAGTGAATATTACATCAGTCAGTGGTATTTCATTCAAATGTTTGTGGTCCTCAACCTTTTAATGATGCATAGTTAGGCTATGCTGCATAGCACCTTTAATGCTAAGAGAATGAGAAAAAAGCCTTTTGCTGCATTTCATTGCCACTGAGGATATTAAGTACACATGGCATGCATTAAAAATACAGGAAGCATTTTTATCTGATGATTTTTTTCTATATATTTTCAAAATGTGCAATGCCTTTTAGATTTTTTGATGATATATTTTATCCATTCATTGATGTACAACACTTTAACGAGTTGCTGTTCTAACTCAAGTTATTAACTGAGTAAGTGACAGCACATATAGCTGAGAAAAGTATTAAACCATCATTGCTTCCCTGCAAAGAGTTAAACAATGACCAAGATCTGGTAGTCGTGCTATTGTCGTTCTCAGGATGCCACCAATGGTGACGATTTTTTTTGTCATTAAAGCAAATTATAGCTGCCATTAAACCCCACAATAAGAAGTAATTCATGGGTATGCAGCCAGGCGTCAGGTTTGCAAAGACAGTGTTTGGTGAGTTGTTGTGTACTACAATGCTATATTATAGTGAATGATTGTAAAAGCTGTTCCTTTGTGGACAAAAAAAAATTGCACTCAGGTTTTAACTGGTCCTTTTGCTGCAATTTTATCCCCCTTGATAATCTTACTGTGAAATATTACCTTTTCAGATCTGGTTTTGCTACAACATTCTGAGCATTTTTCATGAGTGATGAGCTATTGCTTTACAACCAAATAATCAAAAAAATTTCTAAATGACTTTTAACTGAGATTTCACATAAATGCTTCAGTTGCTCACCTGTAAAACATTGTTTGGTACAGACCACACTGCCCTGATCTTCCCTCCCACACCCTATTTTTAAGGTACATTGACAGGTGGGACCCGCAGTCAAATGATGGAGGTCAGAGAGAAAGGAGGGGTCAGATGTCAATCAAGCACAAGATGGGGCGGGAGACAAGAATAATAAACATGGCTGTTGAGGTAAATAACCAGGTGCAGATACCAGACAGACTGCTTTTGAGTATGAATTGATTAAATGAACAGACTCGGTTACAAAGCTGTTTGCTTGACATTTTGACCATTGTAATGCAAGCCCAGCAGGACTGTATTAGCTGTGGGTAGAGTATTCACTAGAACACTGGCTAAGTTAATAAAATGGGTAAGACAAGGTGTAGAATTGCAAGGCAGTCAAGGAGGACTGGGGGGCACTATTTGAAACATTGCAGTAAGGTGTCATTCTGTCATTAGGAATGGCTGCAGGGTACAGACATTTACTTTTATGCAGGCACAGTAGGGGCAATATGGATGTGATATTACTTTTTATATCTCATGCCATTTTGGGTTGCAACCTTTTAGACAGCTTCAGAGTCAGCCAATAAAAGGATTTTTTTGTCCTGACAGACAGTAATGCATACTTTGAACAGAAGGATATTAAATGCTTTAGTGGGTGAGTCACTTAGGAGGCTAGCAGTATAAAGACTGAAAACTACCATCTTATTCTGCATATTACTGTCCACATGAAGTAATATCACTGGCAGCTATTTACAGTTAGCAGGATTTGGTCACTAAGTCTAGAAGTAAGTCAGTTATTTCCCAGAGAGTGTGAGTAACTGGAGAACACATTCATATTAATTCATGATGTAGTTTTTGTACTTCCAGAGCCCCAATGTTTTCTAGGGGATTGACAGGACTTTGGAACAGAATCTGAACCTCAATAGCATAGCAAACCATCATTAGGCTTGATATTAAGATATTTAGTACACAGGTGGCAGAGGGAAGAGATGTTCAGGACAATCAGGGTACATTTGGTTACCATGAGTTAGCTTTCCAAGCATAGTACTAGGGCCTTCATTAAACACTGGGAAATTGGGATGGTCTTGAAAGGATGAACTAAAATGCTGGTTTTTGGATGGGACAGAGGTCTACAGAGAGTAAAGAACTGCTGCCTACTTTTCAGAAGGGTTATCATAAATTTAGTATGGCTTATGCCTCATATACCTCCTTGGCTGCATTGTCAATATTTTTATATGATGAGGCATTAAGGATAGAGAAAATATTGGATGAGGGCCTAGGGAAGGGATTGCCCATTCAATAAAATGGGCAGTTTTTTAGTTTCAGTGAAATGAGTGATAGTCTGGTAAAGGGCATCCTAGAATTACCAATTTGGCATGCAGCAACGAGTCATTTTGGAGAGGGGATTTGTTTCTTACCTGTCTGGTTAGGTGATCCAGTACACAATGTGGGTTTTGCAGGGCTGCAAGACCATAAGAGGTAGAGTTTGTGGTAAATGCCGTACCCCCCACTGCATTTACCACAAACTCTACCTCTTATGGTGGGTGGCACTGAAGAAAACGTTTCAGTACTCTAGTATAACTCCTAACCATTTTAGGATCATTCTTTTAGAATCAGGTGGGTATCAGATATGACCCAGAAGGGGTGTCATTATATATATATATATATATATATATGTTTAGAGGACAAAGAAATAGATATCAAGGATTTTTTCCTGGCTTACATTAGATTTACAAGCTCTAGTGGAAGGAGAGGAGAGGTCATGGAGTTTTGCATTCTGACCCACCCTCCACTTTACAGCTCTTGCCTCTGATTAGATCCTCCAGACAAGGAATGAATGGAGCAGAGGACTTTCACCCAGACTGGAGTGTTTCTGGCTGTCATCCACAAGACAAGAACAAACTGGCTGACTGGGCAAAGGAAAGGCATTATGCAAGATCCAGTGAATCGAACAAGCTATATAGTGATTTGATAGAATGTGATAGCAAGCTTCAGCTGTGCAGAGGAGTCTTGTGCAGGACAGTTTGACCCTGACGATTCAACCCCAATGCAATCGTATATACTTTCATATTTAAATTTACATTTATTGTCTATAAGAATCCACTGCCAATAATTAGCGGACCGGAGTTTCACTGTGGCGACCCCTAACCGGGAAAAGTCAAAAGAAAGAAAGATTGAATATTTTAATATGTAAATGTTAATTTATTTAACTTATTTAATATGTAAATATTATTAATGTTATGTAATGAGGTAATTTTTGACATTTTGTCAGTGAGTGCATCTATGCATGAGCTTTTTTAAAATTTTTTTTTACTTCTAATTCTCTTTGCTCAATATTAATTTTATTATTGCTATTTTAATGGGACCAGTAGATGGCACAAGTTACTCTTAGGTTCATAGGTTCATAGGTTCATACTAGGCTATCTGCCCTAGGGCATTTATAAGCCTAGCCAGAATGTGTTTGGCTTTCGCCACCCATTTTAAATTTATTTTGCTATGCCCCTTTTCGAGGTTAGTATACTGTGCCTCTGTCTAACAGTGACACAGAAGTGATACCCGGGGTAAACCTACGATCTCCCATCCACTCATCAAGATTCTTCTTGAAGAGAGTCAATGAGGGACTCTGCCTAACCTGGACTGGGATTTTATTCCAGAGTGAAGGGAGCCTCTGGCTTATGAATCTGTCCCTCCAGCATGTCCTATTTATTTAAGTGCTGAGGTTCAAGCCTCTCGAGCACGTAGCTCGATTGGATTTGGATTTTCTGAGGTGCAGCATGTCCATTAATTCTGGGTTGGACATGGCTTTATACGTCAGGCACAGATCGCCTCTGAACAGGTGGTATCCCACTGAGTAGAGCTGGAGTTTCTTTAACCGGGCAGCATATGGCATCTGTTTGAGCCCTTTGATCCTCTTGGTGAGGTACTTTTGGGGTCTTTCCAGTTGCTGCATGTGTCTGGTAAGGTACATCCCAAAAGGGGCATTGTACTCAATTATAGGCCTGATGAGGGATGAGTAAAGAGGCACGATGACCTCCCCTGATCTAGATGTGAATCCCTTCATGATTAGGTGGGTTATATAAAATGTTTTTCTAACCACTTTGGCCACGTGGCTGTCAAATGAGAGATTGCTATCAACTTGGGTCCCCAGGTCCCTAATGACTTCTTCTGTACTTAATGGATTACCACCTATGTGGTAATTTGTGGGCACTTTGTTTTTGCCAAAGGGGATGACTATACACTTTTTGGCATTTAGCTTGAGGCCATGGATCTGGCACCAGTTGTCTGTTTCTATGAGGCCCTTTTGGAGGATACTTGTGTCAGCTGGAGAGTCGGTTATGGCTCCCAGTTTGCAGTCATCTGCGAACTTGGTCAGCCACAGTCCTTCCGTGTTGGTCTGTACCTCCGAGAAATATATACCAAGCAAGAGAGGTCCCAGGACTGAGCCTTGTGGGACACCACTTGTAACTGGTTTGGAGTCTGACATGGCTCCAGCAATTCTAACCATGTGGGTTCTGTCCTTGAGCCAGTTTGCAATCCATCTAGTGACATAGGGGTTTATATTTAAGCTGGTGAGCTTATCTATAATGCCCGAGTGGGGTATTGTATCGAAGGCTTTTGCAAGGTCCAAGTAGGCTGTGTGGACCACCTTCCCCTCGTCAATGGCCTTGGTGACTGTTTCAAAGAAATCAACCAGGTTTAAGAGGCAGGATCTGCCCTTAACAAAGCCAAACTGGGTAGGATCCAGTGTCTGTAGGTCCCCAGTATCTTTATTTATGAGGTCCATGATGATCCTTTCCATAGCTTTGCAGATCAAGCTAGTCAGGCTTATGGGGCGATAGCTTCCAGGATCCGTTGAGGCACCACCTTTATGGAGAGGGACCACTGTTGCTGTACGCCACTCTTTGGGGACATATCCTGTAGTAAGGCTGAGATTGAACAGTACAAAAATAAACTCCAAAAGTTTGAGCAAAGCAATGAAGGGATAACTATCGGTGTAATAGTACTCCGTAATAAAATAAACTGCATGCAAGTGAACTCCACTCTGAAACAAAGTAATCCACCGTAGCCCAAAGGTAAAAGCCAAAACTTTAATTGTAGTGGACGTCGGTTAGCGCTTTCGCTAAGTAGCTTCTTCAGACCTCAATACAAGGCTACAAATGCATAAAAACATCTTAAATATAAAAGAAAAAAGGCGCCAAGTTGAATACACCAATAAAAATGCAGAACTCATTATCTAAATTCGTTGTCATGGCAAATGCTAGTTAATTATCAACAAGTGCATAGCTACCACAGCTACAATCATTGATGAGAAACACATAAAATAGAACATAAGTGAATGAATAATAAATAAAAAGTATTAAATAATAATAGATAAGACATATTGTTCATGGCTATAATATACAATAACATATAATATATACATATGTATAAAAAATATGCATATATATAAAAAATGTAATAAATAAATGTAATAAATATATGTAAAATACATAGTTTATAATTCATATACATATAACATTTCCTGTCTCATTGATGGTATTTCAATCTTCTAAGCTTCAATAACGGCCGTAATGGGACTCTCCCATTGAGTCCTGGTGACATGTCAGCCCTAAACTTAATAATCCACGAAGTCTCTCTGGCCTCAGTGTAGTTCTCAATATCCCCCCTTCTGTGTGTTCTTGAGATCTGTTCAAGTATTCTAAACTTGAAATAATGAGATGTGTGTTCATGCACATGCTTGGCTAGTGCATTATGTAAATGTCCCTTCCTGGTATTCGTTTGAGATTGAACAGTAGTTTTATGTTTGGGTTTAGCTCTTCTTGGAGTTCATGTAGGACGCATCCCGGGACACCATCTGGTCCCATTGATGCTGTGTTTTTTGCTTTGGAGAGGGCGGCTCTTACCTGAGCATCTGAGATGTCAGGGGGGCAGCACTCTGCTGGGATAGATATTTGCCCTTTTGGTGGGGAGGGGGGAGAAGTTTGCACTGAACCTGTCAGCTAGGATGTTTGCAATGTCTGTGGGTTTGGTGTATTTTTTGTCATTTTGGACTAATTCTGAGCATATCTGGGAATTACCACCCAGGTTCCTAACATAACTAAAGAAAGCCTTGTGATTATCCTTAGTGTCCTGTGCAATTTTTCTCTCGAAGCTAGCCTTAGACAATTTTATGAGTGCCCGTAGTTTTTTGCTAATACCGATCAGTGATGCCTTCCCTTTTTGGGATTTTGCTCTTTCATTTAGTAGCTTCCTCCTTCTATTGTATAGTTTGTTTATGGCTGGGGTCCACCAGACAGGACGTCTGCCTTTTGAGGATTGGGTCTTGGTTTTATTTGGGATCGCATGATCCATGCATTCCTGAAGGTGTTCATAGAATGCATTTATAAAGGATTTTGTGGTCTGGGCCATATTTTCCACAGGCCCGGGGGCTTTGAAGGATTCCACCTCGGTTTTGAGGAGTGTGAAATTTGCTTCAGAGAAGTTTTCACTGTGGTTTTCTGGGCAGGGGGTGGGGTCGGGATGTGAATATCCAGTGAGATTAGTTTATGGTCTGATCTTACCAGTGAGGGATACACTTCTGGTATGGAGCATAGAGTCCCCATGTTGGTGATGATCAGGTCCAGTATGTTTTCCCCTCTTGTGGGGGTGGTAACAAGTTTTTCCATAGCATTTGAGTTTATAAATTCTAGGAACCTTTGGGCTAGGGTGTTGGAGCTAGAGTAATGCTCCCAGTCTATGTTTGGGTAGTTGAAGTCACCCAATATAATGGTGTTTGGAGAGACCTTCATATTTTCCAGTGTTCTCAGGAAGGCCGAGTGGGGTTCCTGGGTTTGGGAGGGTGGTTTGTAGCAGGCTATAAACTGGAAGGCAGTTTTACCCACTGTTAGTTGCACATGGATAGTCTCTGATGCTTCGTGCTTTGCCACCAACCTGGAGGTGTGGGTATCTTTGATGAATATCGATACTCCCCCTCCTTTTGTGGTTCGGTCCAAGTTTTGGGGCTGAAAAGCATGGTATGAGGTATAACCTGGTAGTGCTGTGGTGCTCTTGGGAGCCCTGAACCAGGTTTCTGTTACTGCACAGATATCGATGTTCTCCATGCTAAGGAGAGTTTCGAGTGTGTGCATCTTGAGGTTTAGACTTCTGGCGTTGAGTAGCATTACTCTTAGTTTCTTATCCCTTGTGATACCTATGGAGGTGGGTTTGTCTTTTGAGCCTTGCCTAAAAAAGGCACTATGGGGGTAACAAGAGCCTTTGCCAATATCCGAAAGCCCAGGGGTGACAGGTGCAAGCCGTCCCTAGCGAAGGATCGTGGCTTGTCGAGCATATCATCCCAAGCTGACAGCCATTGGATCCCCTTTGAATGACACCAGTACTTAAGCCAATTGTTGAAATTGATCATCTAGTCTTCATATTGTGGCATCATTCTTGGTGAGGGTAAGATGCTACTCAAGGTCAGGGTCATACCGGCCTGGGCTACATGCTCAGAGAGCTCCTCTATGTCTCTTTTCATGTAGTCCAGGGAGGTACGTCTCAGGTCATTCTCACCAGCATGGAAAATGACTGAGTCATATTTGTACTTGCCTTGGAGTGACCTGAGTGCTTGTGTTATGTGGCAGATCCTAGCACCCAACAGGCTGCTCACCGTGACCCTCTCCTTGTTCAGCCTGGTGAGTGGGACGTCAGTGTGCCTGACGATAGAGTCACCTATTACAAGTGTATCAGGTGTGTTGTTTTGTCTTAAGGGCTGTGACTGTTCTGCACACTGGCTTTGTGAGATATGTGTTGCATGTGTTTTGTTTTGGGGTAGCGGTTGCTTGGGTGTCTGCTTTGGTGGTCTCTGCTGCTTAGGCAGATCTTTATTTAGAGCCTCTGAGTATGTTTTTGTGTGATTATGTGTTTGGTTTGCTGTCGTGGTAGGTCTATGTGAGACTGGAATTGTAGTGAGTGTGGTTTCCTTCTCCTCCTGACTGGTTATGCCAGTACTGAGTTGAGAGAGCTTAGCCTCCAGTTTGGCTAAATGGTTGCATCTCTCACATGTGTTGGAATTTGTTGGGAGGAGGAGAGGGTTGTCTGTGTACATGAGGCAGTTGTAACATTGCCTCAAGATTCCCAGATTCACCAGCTGGACCGGAGAGGAGATTGACAACTGACCTTTGGACATGCTAGAATAATATTGGGAATTCCTTTATAATTGAAAACAAGGGTCAGTGGGGAGTGAGGGTGTAGTGCTTTTAATTTTTAGTGCTGACTTATATAATTGCTTTAGTGAGCAAGTGCCAGGTAACTTAAGTGCAATGTGCTACAGGTAACTTAAATGCAAAAATGACATACAGTAACTTTCTTTCAAGTGAACCAAGGAAATAAGTACAGTAAGCAATGCAGATATCACTAGTGATCCACAGAAGCGCGAAGAAGCCGCGTATTAGGTGGAATTAGCGTTCCAGGGAAATAACAAGCAAACAAACAACAAACATATAAACAAAGCTAGATTCAGCAGCCGTGGATCTAATCTATGCTACAGCAAACAAGGTGTACCAATGTCAGTAAGATACAGTTCAAATATTCAGGCACAATAAACCTTTAATCAGAAATTCCCAGCTCAGAAAGGCAGAGTCCAGCCTCTTCTCCCACAAGAGTGCAGACCACGAACCTTCTTAATGTAAAATAACTGGTCTGAAGCCCAAGTGCTTAAACCAGAACTAATACACTTTAAGAATAACAGACACTGGGCTCTCAATCAGCAGTTCCCAACTTAGAAGGATGAAAGCTACCTGTCCTGCCACCACAGTGCATGCCACAAACCTTCCTAATGTAAAACAACTGGTCTGAAGCCCAAGTGCTTAATCCAAAAGACTTAGAATGATAGCTACACTTTAATCAAGTTACTACCAAGCAGTAATAAATACAATTGAATACTTTAGAGAATGCCTGGATTAGTGCTCAAGTTACACAAACAAAGCTAGATCCAGCAGACCTGAATCCAGTCTATGCCACAGCAAACAAGGCGCACCAACTTCAGTAAAAAGCAGTTCAGATATGCATGCACTATAAGCCTTTAACCAGAAATTCCCAGCTCAGAAGGGCAGAGTCCAGCCTCTCCTCCCACAAGAGTGCAGACCACAAACCCTCTTAATGTAAAATAACTGGCCTGAAAGCCCAAGTGCTTAAACCAGAATTAATACACTTTTAGAATAACAGACACTGAGCCCTCAATCAGCAGTTCCCAACCTAGATGGATGTAAGCTACCTGTTCTGCCACTACAGTGCAGACCACAAACCCTCTCAGTGCAAAACAACTGGTCCGAAGCCCAAGTGTTTAAACCAAAAGGCTTAGAATGAGTTACACCAAGCAGTAATAAATACAATTGAGTACTTTTAAGATGATGCAAAAGTAAAATAAAGTAGGTAGAAACACAAGCACGTGTTTTTATTCTACTGTGAAGAAACTGTACTTTAACTTATTTTTTGCTCTTTTATTGACTACGGATCGTGCCTTACATGTTGTATTACTTTGAATGAGTTTATGGTTTTATGCTGGGAATACATTTTCTTTGTTAAAACACTTCTAGTAGGTATTTTTTCATTATTTTATAGTCACAACAGATTTTCCATTGTTGACTCGTAATCACTGATTTCATCTCATTCTACCATGTAATAATATTAGTTCTGGTAGTGACTGTTGCTGATTTTAACATTTTCTTACCTTATATGATGTTTTAAATCTTTGTTTTTTTCTGTAGATGTTATTATAGCAATAACCCACGCCTGGGTGTGGGTAATGCTAAATTTACCCACGGTTGGCGTGGTTTGGTCCCAAGGGTGAAGCCCGAGGGACCAAACAAAGCCAACCGTGGGTAAATTTAGCATTACCCACATCCAGAAGTGGGTTATTGCTATTATACCATGACATTATTTAAGAAAAGAAACTATTACTTTTCTTAAATAATGGCATAGTATAATGCCTGTTTGCTGCCCTTCCGCAGATGTCTGGCATCCGGCAGTTCTGATGTACTGCGCTGCGCGGTACATCAGAGTTGTGAGCAAACGGAGAAAGCAAGATCTCCGTTGCTTTTTAGTGTTTGCTATGTTAAATGAGTTTAACATAGCGAGACAGTTAAAATAAGCAACGGAGATGTCCGTTGCTTATTTTAAACTGTCTCGCTATGTTAAACTCATTTAATAGCTATAAAAAGCAACGGAGATCTTGCTTTCTCCGTTGCTTTTTAAACTGTCTCGCTATGTTAAATGGGTTTAACATAGCGAGACAGCTTTAAAATAAGCAACAGAGATCTCCGTTGCTTATTTTAAAGCTGTCTCGCTATGTTAAACCCATTTAACATAGCGAGACAGTGTTTTAAAAAAACATGTTATACTAATGGAAAAAAGTCCGGGCGACCGGACCTTTTTCCATTAGTATAACTCGATTTACAATGGGCACGCTGGCCAATCAGCGTGCACGTTTTTCGGCGGTCATGGTATAATCTCGTTTATTTAATGTAGTAATTTTATTTTCTTATATTTAATGGTATACAGAAACACTATCCGAATCTCTTACTGCTGGGGTCAAATCATCAGGGTTCAAAACAGCGGGGCAAAAACTGTAGAAAAAGAGTGTGTGATGTACCTTTAAGAAGCATTCCATTCAGTGGGCACATGCATATAAGTACAGAGCATGTGCAAGCAAGAGTGCCATTTTGAGTGAGCAGCCAGAGTGAAAGCATGTACGAGTGTAGCAGTCACTCAGTTTATTTAAGTTTAATGTTCCTACCATCCATTCTGGTGTATTTGTATGTAATAAACTACTTAAACTAACACCCAAGCCTTATTGTCTTATTGAGATATCCAAACGAGCAACATAGTGTTAGAAGTGGGTTCCAGAGTCAAGAATATGAGGCGTACAGTTAGAAATGGAGGAATATACAGTAATAGATCATCCCTACTGCTGAAATCACTTGCTTAAATGACTTTTATACTCAACAAATATAAAACAAAGCACTCAGAATGCTCAAAACAAATTTCTAATTAAATTAACTGTTTGAAACTATGACATATTGATAAAAATATTCAAAATGATTACAAAAACATTTGAAACAATATCTGAATCGCATAAAATATATAAAAAGGGAAAACAACCATATTTTTTTGCTATGTACTACTTTTTCACATTAACTAAAGCTATTTGAAATATCCAAAGTGTGCAAAGTGTTGGAAAGTGTGTGCAGTATTACAGGACAGTTATTTTGCAAAGTACAGTCTTTCAAAGAGATTATTGTACATTTGAATATTATTACAAGTACCTGGTGTGTGTGCATGTTCATACATAATTACTGGGGTCAAGACTGCATTGTGTTTAAACATAATTTGTTGGCATGGCAGAAGGCTTTCACAGACCAAATCCTCTTGTGTGTGATAACAATATTGCAGAATATTAGAAAGTGTTTTAGGAGGAGTATGATATTTTCATACAGGCTGCAATTTCTGACAAAGACACACATACAAAGGCATTTTTTTCTGCATATTGTAGCTGGTTCAGAAGCCATTGAAAGAGAGGGTTCATTTGTTTATGCACCTACTGTGCTTGCAGGGGAGGAGGAAGACCACCATATTGTGGTATCAGCTGAAACGCGAGAAGAACCTGAGTGCTTAAAATGTAAATTTAGAGAAATGTGTAACCCCCAAATGAATATTACAATGGAAAGGCACTTATTTTACACTAGAGATCAAAAGCCTGGTGAAACGTTTTGCAGCATATGTAACCGACTTGAGAAATAAGGCTAAAACGTGTAGATTTGGTGATCTGAGAGATGAGATGATAAAAGACAGGCTTATGTGTGGTATTAATAATGATACAGTGAGAAAGATTTTGCTTTGAGACAGTTATTTAATTGTAAACAAGGCCATTGAGATTTGTCAGATATGTGAGCTTCCAGAAAGGCACACAAATATGCTTACAAATGAGAAAAGCATGCACATGGCTTCTTCTAGTGCCAATGTAGATAGTATGCAGCATGAAGTTAACAGATACAGGCCTAAACGCATGGTTATCACATTCTGAGCTTCAGCAAAACCTAAAGCAGCTTCAGTAAGACCCAGGGTACACATAGCAAAGCACAGGGTTGACTCAGCAAAACCTTTAGCTAGCCTCATAGACAACTGTCATAATTGTGGAGGGGCTCATCAGTCCAAACGAGAAAAGTGCTTAGCGTTTGGTCAGCAGTGCCATTCTTGTAAAAACTGGAATCATTTCAAAAGGCTTTCTAAATCAAATAAGGCACATTGTTTTATTAAAAGAGAGCATTCAAAGAGGCAATTTGCTCAATTAGAAAGTTGCGACCCTACTTTTTATCTTGATGGTGTGTCTGTGCTTGGTGAAACAGTCAATGGAGCAGATTTATGGGTAAAAAGTGAAATATTTTGTACTGTTTTGATTAATGGGAGACTGTTAAAGCTCAAAGTAGATATTGGTTCAAAGTGCAATGTTATGTCAGCAGAAACTATAAAGAGCCGGAGAACAACTTTATTTGACAA
Organism: Protopterus annectens; assembly: GCF_019279795.1. Classification (NCBI taxonomy): domain Eukaryota; kingdom Metazoa; phylum Chordata; order Ceratodontiformes; family Protopteridae; genus Protopterus; species Protopterus annectens. Next base: position 1,462,521,648 of record NC_056745.1, on the reverse strand, counting down.
AGTGCTCAAAGCTTGTTGCTTATGGAGGTGAAGAGATTCAAACTGAAGGCTCAGTAGTGCTTTCACGTTACTCTGCTGGGAACAGCTATGTCTTGCAGTTTTATGTAGTCAAGAGACATGTGCAGTCATTATTAGGCCTCAGAGACAGTTTGAAAATGGGACTGTTTTCATTTAATAAAGAATTCACCATGTAAGCATGAATGAGAACAGCTCAAATTTCACCCAAACCATTTTTTTCTGACTATGCTGATATTTTTGAAGACAAACTAGGCAAACTCCTAGTTGAATTCACCATGAAGTTAGACCCTGATGTAACCCCAGTCGTCAGACCAGCAAGAAAAGTTCCAGTAGCTATGCAGAACAGAGTCAAGGCCGAGCTGGACAGAATGGTGCAACTAGGAGTAAATTGACCAGTAGAAGGACCAACTGAATGGGTATATTCCACGGTATTAGCTCACAAGGAAAGCTCAGATGATGTCAGAATATGTATTGATCCAAGAGACTTGAATAAAGCACTAAATCTACCTCATCATCCTATTCACACAGTTGATGAAGTTGCTGTCCTCATGCCAAATCCCACTGTTTTTTTTCTGTCTTAGATGCAAAAAGTTCATTTTGGCAAATTTTTTGATCACAAATCTTCATTGCTAACCACATTCAGTACACTATTCAGAAGGTACAGATTTCTGAGAATGCCATTTGGAATAAATTCTGCCAGTGCCTTTCAACTAAGTTTAATGTCCATACCCTCCATCCTGATGTGTTTGCATGTAATAAACTACTTAAAAGAACACCCAAGCCTCATCATCTTATTGAGGTATACAAGACAAGCGAGTAAAATGTCCTGTACCTGAGGTTTATTAATGGCTAATGCACTTGACAGAGCTGTCTGAAATGGAATGGCATGCACTTCCTAGGTTGGATGGACAGGTTGAACAGGATATCTATCTACTGGCAATATCCATTAGAGAGGGGGCAACATTTTGTAGGCACTCTGGAGGGTGCCCATTCAACTCATGAAGTCACCACCTTGTTGTAGCTCACAGCAGCAAATATACTTGAGTGAGCAGTCACAGGGAAAGGGTATTCTGGGTTCACACAGTGATTGGGGAGCACATATCACCACCCAGGGGTTGGAGTTAGGCCATTCATACAAATAAATGTCCTCATAGCTGCAATGCCAGCAAGCACACAAACAACTCTCATGGTAGTCTGAACATTGCTCCCACCTCCAGTGGCTCTCACCTCTGTGGTCTTATGGACTGCTCAATGAATGAACGGGCTGAATTCCAGCTGAGAGCAGCTTGATGGTCAACAGGAAAAGGTTAAAAAATAATAATAATAAATAAATAATAAATAAATGAATTAAAGTAATGAGATATAGAATGATTTGACAAATGCAGGTGATGCAGAAGGGGGAATGACTCTTCCCACTGGACAAGTACGTGAGTAGTCTTGCGTAGAGTTACGATTATAGAGAATGGGGCAGGCATTGTTCTCTGATTATAGAGAATGGGGCAGGCATTGTTCTCCTATTATACAGAATGGGGCAGGCATTGTTCTCTGATTATAGAGAATATGGCAGGCATTGTTCTCCAATTATAGAGAATGGGGCAGGCATTGTTCTCTGATTGTAGAGAATGTGGCAGGCATTGTTCTCCACTTATAGAGAATGGGGCAGGCATTGTTCTCCAATTATTGAGAATGGGGCAGGCATTGTTCTCTGATTATAGAGAATGGGGCAGGCATTGTTCTCTGATTATAGAGAATGTGGCAGGCATTGTTCTCCGATTACAGAGAATGGGGCAAACATTGTTCTCTGATTGCTGAGAATGTGGCAGGCATTGTTCTCCAATTATAGAGAATGGGGCAAGCATTGTTCTCCAATTATAGAGAATAGGGCAAGCATTGTTTTCCAATTATAGCGAATGGAGCAAACATTGTTCTCCAGTTATAGAGAATAGGGCAGGCATTGCTCTCTGATTATAGAGAATATGGCAGGCATTGTTCTCCACTTATAGAGAATGGGGCAGGCATTGTTCTCTGATTATAGAGAATGGGGCGGGCATTGTTCTCCAATTATAGATAATGGGGCAGGCATTGTTCTCTCATTAGGTATGATACTGAGCTCAGATCTTCAGTTTCCAAAGCCTTAGGTGCAACTTTAAGATTTCCAAACTGGTAAAGTTAGGCTCAGATGGTAGATTTCCAAATCAATATCCGATAGTGGCTTTATTTATGTTTGGAGTTCATCTGAGAGTTGTATAAAGACAGGTCCAATGATATGACAGAACTAGTTTTGAATTTTAGGCATCACAAGTGTGGGGCATAAGTATTCTGAAGTAGAATAGGATGCATAAAAGAATTATTGAAGATTGTATGAAGTATAATTTTGAGTGATTAAGAAATGAGTACATTTGATGTAACTATGTCGTCCTTCCTAAACATTGACTAACATTACTTTCTGGTGTGATTGCATCTGGGCCAGTGTATAATGCTACTATTGTAATACTAAATAAAAATGAATCAGATTTCCTGAAAGACTGTAAAGAACATATTTTTAAATGAGATTAGCTGAGTTTAAAACCATGTTCTCTCTGCAGAGATAACGGGACTGTTATCATCAAGTGTCGTTCTATGCTGTGAATGATGATGATGATGGTGGTGGTGGTGGTTATGATGGTTTGGGTACTATAGGAATGTTTTGTTATTCATACCCCCTAGTCCTTTTCCCGCATGTCTGTCTTCCAATGCCAGTTTGATTCTCATTCTAAGACTCAGAGACAATAAACTGAACTAATGATTCTAATCTGCATGATGAGGATACCCCAATTTGCTAATCAGGAGTGAACATTCCCCACCTAAAAATAGGATAATCCAACTATCAAAAATAATTATATGCAGCACTCTATGTCTCAGGCCAAGCCAGAAAGTTAGGGATACTAACCACTTAGTACAATGATGTTTTTTATTTTGTTTATAAATAGTCTTGTCTGGTATAATTATCAGACATGCCACAATGAAAAAAGTTGCTCTTTGGCAGTAACATTACCCAGAATTCTCATTCCTGACTGTTACTCCTGAAGCTGAGACTTACTTCTAGACTTAAACAGTCTGTGTTTTAAATGGATGCAGTACTTAAGTTCTGACTCCTAACCACATTTTCACTTTTTTGACTCCGTAAATGTTACAGAAACAACTTTTATTTGCTTGATTTCATTTTGACTTGCTAGAACATACTTCAGCTTGGCTGGAACTTGCAGAACTTAAAAAGAAAGCTCACTTTAAAAAACAAAACATCTACTTAAAGACTTTGATTTGAACGGGGTTGTTATGGATAAAGGCACCTCATAAGACAACCCTAGTTATTAGCAGTTTTAAGTGGAATTAGAAGCACAATGACAACAGCTATCAAGTCTGTCATCGCTCTAAATATTACTACAATACTGCAAATAATTTAGCTAAGGAACATTGTGATCACTGATGCATCCTGGACACTGTTGTAGTTTTTGTTTTCATCATATGAAAAAGAATTTTCAGGTAAAATCAAGGGGTCTATATCAGTTCATCGAAGGTTCATTTCTGCAAATCTTCATTCATCGACCCTAAAAGAGCGATCATTCACATCAGCGAATGTTCACTTCAATGAGCGACTTATCCAGGGAAAGGAATGATTTGCCCAGCATTCCGGCTGTCACACAAAGCACAGTATTTCAAACCCACCCATGTGGGGGGCTTCACCCCCACACTCCCCAATGTGGGGGGCTGCACTCCCCATACCCCCAACTATATATATATATATATATATATATATATATATATATATATATATATATATATATATATATATATACCAACTCTGAGATCCCACTATAGTGGGAAAAAGGGCAAATTTCTTATGATGGTCAACTTGTTCCTTATCCTGGGTAAGCTGTTTGCTTCAGTGAACATTCGCTGATGTGAAAATTCCCTGTATTAGGGTCAACGAACAAATGCTCATGGAAATGAACCTTTGACAAAGTGATATAGACCCAAAATCAAGACTGTGAGAAGAATAACTAAACTGGATAAGACAGCTCTGTGTGTAAGGGTTAAAGCCCTAAATGCAGTCCTGATAACTTAGATTATGTTAACAGCACAGATGGAGTTAGAAAGAGAAAGTGAAAGGAATTATGAGGTGCAACCTTCTCACCTATCCCTGTGGAGAAGGCTCTCAGGTGCATATCTGTGTGAATTTCATGTTACCGTACTTGTGGAAACCATGGATTACTGGAGGGTCTTGTCCTGATGAGGGCATGATAGTTCAGGAAATGGTCCTTATGGAAGCAGGAAATAGTATCCTGATTTGTACCTATTGTATGTCATGTCTTAAGTGTTGCCGCCTCGCAGCAAGAGGTTCTCCGGTTCGATTCTTGGCTGGGGTGCCTTCTCTGCAGAGTCTGCATGTCCTCCCTGTGGTCGCGTGGGTTTCCTCCGGGTGGTCCAGTTTCCTCCCACATCCCAGAGATATGCTGTAGGTGGATTGGACACTCTAAATTGGCCCTAGGTGTGAGTGCGTGCATGTGTGTAACTTCTGTGGAAGGTTGGGCACTGAGCTGGCAATTCGACACCGTAAAACTCCACTGCCAATCATGAATGGACAGGTGATCTGCTGTGGCGACCCCTGACTGGGAAAAGCCGAAAGAAGAAAAAGAAGAAGAAGAAGAAGTATGTCATGTCTTAGGATATAGGGACATACATGAGGGGAACTCATGGAGCCACAATGAGACCCTCCTGTTCCCATAGTAAGAATCCACCACTTAATCCTTTCCTTTGGAAAATGACTGCTCCTTAGGGATGTTGCCTCCGGGGGAGAATAAAGGGAACTGCTGGGCTTGTAGGAAAGAACCTTCAAAAAAAAAATGGACAGGAATCTTGAAATACTGTTTTTCAGAAATGTGTCTGCTTTTCATACAGAATACAGTTTCTGTACTTGTGTGTATTAATGGGTTCACAGCTGTAATAGTGTACGTATTGTGAGGAACATGAGATGTCACTGGAGAACAAAACAAAACAAAAACAGAAGATATCAAAAGTGCAACTTAATAAAATAAATCATAAGAAATTCATATGGAATCTGACCTTGTTTTGTTAGAAGATTTTTGTAAGATGTTATAGTGCTGGATCAATTTATTTGTAGAAATAGACTAAGTACATGGAACAGATGAACTCATGTGGACTTCCACATCACAGGCACACACACACACACACACACACACACACACACACACACACACACACACACACACACACACACACAATAAGTAATTGCAGTACAGTGGGACTCTATTATTGGATATGATTTTAAAATTTCAATGCTATTGCTAATTTATTAATTTGTAAAGATTATAGGTGTTTGCAGTAGATGGCTGTCAGTTTTCAAGTCTGTGTTTGCCTAATTCCTAGACAATGATCACTATGATGCTTAAGTGGTTGGCAAAACAAACATCTAGAAACATTTCAGTTGCCTGATCCTCAGAACTGGTGCACAGCAAATTTTACATATTAAAATATAAGAAACAATTACTGTGTTGCTGAAGAAGCTATAAACATTTTATAAGTCTGTTGTTCTGACATTTTACATTGTTACAAACTAGTTACATTGTTTAAGAAAATGATTAGGAACTGCTTGGATCAGGTTCAGACTGGTGATGCATCTCTGTAATCTAAGTCAATAATCAACCTAAGTATTTGATAAGTACCAAAGAGATGCATTTCAGCATTACCACCAAAAGTTACTTCTAATGAAACAAAAAGAGTTAGCTAGACAAAATTCCACTTTAGCAACAATAGCTAGTTAGCTAGTTGTTAAAGATTAACTTGTTTTCCTTAAGCAAACATGTATTGCTTAAAAGTAGATAGTAAAACTATTATATTTTGTTATTCTTCGTTATATATACTCTGCCATTATCTAAAGTTCTTTTGTACAAGGTAATGCACATTTTTAAGCACAATAAGGTCTAGTAGATGGAAAAAAGTTACAGTAAGTAAAATGATGGAAAAATAAAAACTACAGGATTTCATGTTCAGAAGTTGATTTTTAGCACTTAACTAAAGTTTAGTTATAGCATGTAAATGCATTTATTAAGCAATATAATCTAACTGTATTCCTTCTAACCCTGAAAACCACAAATCAACAACAAACAGTAAGGTTAGATACGTCTAATTACAATTCAGTAAACAGGAACTGACAATGTAGTTTTATTTATGTATTTGCTTGAGTTTGGTAACTGAAATTGTGAATTGCTCCATAGAGGACCCATTTCAACTACAGCCCTGGAGAAATAACAAAGGTAGGGAAACGGAGTGATACAAAAGTCATAAAAAGTGTATCATAAAAATCAAATAAAATCATAATGTAGTGCTGAGGCACACATGTGGAGGCACTCACACTCAAACATATACACCTGCACACACACACTCACATAGACATACACACACACACACACACACACACACACACACACACACACACACACACACAGTCTCACATCTTTATGTAAATTTATTTGTCACACAACCACACACATACACACACACATACACACACACACACACACACACACACACACACACACACACACACACACACACACACACAAACACACACATGTACAGTAAGCATAGGAAGATGAAAATAAGTAATTCAGACAGATATATTGCAGGTTTGAGGTATGTCACCATATAAGGACAGGTAGACGCCTGGACAGAGAAGTAAGGATTTTGAGTTTCTGGTCTGCAGGTGAGGAAGGAGATGAAAAGGAAGTGGTTAGAGAGAAGAAAGTCACTGGATCAGGCAAACCAGATGAAGGATGCTAAGGTGGACTTTAGATGGAAGATTCGTAATTTATTGAGTTAAGGCATTGCATACCTCTCAACCCGCAGACATTGAAAATATGAACAAAGACCCTTGAAAAGTATGTAACTTTAGTCAAAAATCTGGACACCTAATTAGCATAAAATCTGAATAATAAATAGCACATAACTCTTACCACTTCCAGTAGGAATGTCAAATACTACTCAGAAACATGTTTAAGAAGCACATTGTCAATCAGACAATGTCAAATCTGTAGAATTTAATGAATGTATTGCAAAATTCTGTCACTCAAAGTCATTTATTTTTGCTGCTAAAAAAATGAGATGTAAGATGCATGTCTTTAAATCATTGGTGTCAGTAGTATGTTGGTTGTTTAGTGTCGTTTTCTATGTACCAGACAGTTTCAAAAATCACAAGTAGTTAGGGGGATTTAGAAAATTGTGTGAATGGGTAAATTAAGCATGAAAACAGGGACATCCCTCCAAAAATATGAACGTTATGTACAGGGGTAAAACACACCTGAAAATAAGAAAGTTCATCCAAAATGGGGACACCTAAGAGGCATATGCTTGTGTGAATGGAGGCATTTTGAAGCAGAGGCAGGAGGCACTTTTTTAAGAGGGGGGATCAATTAATCTGCTTAGAAATTTCAAAGATGTGAGGCAGTTGTGAATGTCTGTGGACACTGGGCGCCAAAGTTCAGGAGTAAAACAGAGAAGACATGGGCAGTTGTGGCTCAGGTAGCAGAAGGCCAGAGTAGGAGTTGTGCATTAATTGTGGTACGATGAAGATTGTAGTGTGTGTTTCGTATAACTAGACTGGGTCTGACGGAGACAGCCTATCATTATAAAGTGCCTTATGAATTAGGCTACAGATAAGGATATCTGCACTTTCATTTATAGGAAGCCATTTGGCATACGGGGGGAGGGGTGATACAGAAATGTGTGGTTTAGAGTTTGAGTAAGATAAGCTGACAGATTCTGTTAAAAGACTTTGCAAGTCATTTAGGATATTCTTTGAACTGTATAACTGTATGGAGAGACCGGATTTGAACTGTGGTTGTATTATCCTTTTGCCAAAAGTGATTTGGCCTTTGGGAACAAAGAAATTAAAGATTTTGTAACAACCAAAGTGGGCAGAGTTGATTCTGGTTGTCAAGGTGCTGATAGGCAGGGACATAGACAGACTAGGGCAATTGCCGAGATATTTAAAAGTCTGAACTTGTTCAGTGTGCTGGTCACTGCAGTAGAGACAGAGAGTCTTTGAAATATGGCAGAAAATATCACTTGTCTTACATTTAATGTGAGCAGTTTAAATCATAGCCAAGGGTGGACGCGGATAACCTGAACTCTGTAGGACAATATTATCTTCACTTTATCTGGTAGCTCTCACCTACAGACCTGCTTTTAAAAAAGATTCACATATGAAGTTATAAGGGCACTAGAAAAGTGAAAATTACTAAACTGAACTGAATTTGGTATTTATGTTTTAACATTACTGAAAATAACACATTCATTAAAAATAATTAAGTAAATAAAAAGACAGACTTGCAGGTGTGATAGAAGCAATGTTGAACTAGGTTATGATAAGGACACACTGCAATGAACTACAATTATTGTTTTTTTACCCTTTCTAAACACACATTAATTAAAATATTAATGTTGAAATAAAATGGGACCAGACAAATCAACAAGAATATTAACAAACAAATAAATAAATAAATAAATAATATTCTACAGAAATTAAAGATAGTGGGCAGATGTAATGAATCTCATTATGTGTGGTACAAGCCCCTTACTAAAAAATTGTTCTAGAATACAGATTCAAACAAATGGTGCCACATCTGTCGCAGCACATGACGTTACTTTTGTTATACTAAAACTATACAGAATATTCTTTAATTTGTGCAACACATAGATCTGTACAATAACCTCACTGCTGTTGGCAGAGGGGGTCAGTGGAGTTTGCTAAACAAAGCTACTGTGTATAACCTCCAGCAAGGGTCCTTCCCAGCCAAACATCATTACAGACTCCAACCTCCACATGCACAAAAGAAACGTGCTGCATATCAAGTCTGGAATAGCTAGGAGTCCATTAGAGACATAGCTAAGATGGGACAAAGAGTGTAGCTACCTTAGGTGCTAGGTATCTGGGGCCATGATTGTGAGATTTTGGTCAATAGTAGTGTGCAACCTGGGGGCCATGATTGGGAGATGTTGGTCAATAGTAGTGTGCGACCTGGGGGCTATGATTGGGAGATGTTGGTCAATAGTAGTGTGCTGCCTGGGGGCCATGATTGGGAGATGTTGGTCAATAGTAGTGTGCGGTCTGCATTCGGTCATGCACTAGCACTCAGTGCTGAAGCTTTTCAGTGCTCTGTGTGTGCTATTTAAACTGTAGCAATGGACATGCTACATTTGTAGAAAATGACTCAGTGTACTTTAAAATAAAGAACCTTTTTTTAATTTTTTTGTGATGAGAGTTTGGTGCATATGACACCAGAAAACCTAGCTACAGCTCTGGTGTCTGTGATGGAAACAGCATAGGAGAAAGTGATGATCAGTATGACAGACATAAGAAGACACACTAGAATAGCTATCTTTTGACATCTCAGTGGCATAGAAAGATAAATTCCAAACTGTGACCCAAGGATATTAGATTTGATTAGTAGCCCAAACACTGAAGGAAGTGGCCAGAATGTAAGAGAAATGATTAGGACAAAGACAACAGCGAAGCCCTGTGCCAGCTTGTCTTCCTCACATATCTGGCCCCTCTCTCCTTTTAAGCACATTGGTAAAAGCCCATATTCTGTGCTGTGTGTTCCTTAGTAGGCACTATGCATAGCAAGTGGACATCAACTTTCGACCCATGATCGTGAACCATTAGCAAGTTTTGTTAGTACCAACATGGTGAGAGTAGTATGTGAACAACGTGGCATTTAACCACTTACTCTTTATCTCAATAATCTTTGCCACGAGGTAAACCAATCTGCTAAGAATATTCTGGGAAGAAGGCAGAGGCTGAAAATGAGCAAGATAAATGTGTGGGTAACTGTTCATTGATGTGTGGACTGAGTTTCCGTGGCAGCATAAACCACATGAGACATGGTGTAAGAATCAGGTGTGAGTGAGGAACTGCTCACTGATGTGTGGACTGAGTTTCTGTGGCAGCATAAACCGCACGAGACATGGTGCAAGAATCAGGTGTGAGTGGGGAACTGCTCACTGATGTGTGGACTGAGTTTCTGTGGCAGCATAAACCACATGAGACATAGTGTAAGAAATTAGGTATGAGTGGGGAACTGCTTACTGACATTTGGGCTAAGCTAGTTTAGTTCATGTTTCTTACTTTTTCTTATTTGAATCACACATGGTGCTGCATACAGTATTCATAAATTATTTAGGAGGAAATAGATTAGTATGTCAAATACTGCTAAAGAAATCTTTCCACAGTCAAAAAAGAATACAGTACGGGGAAAGAATATTCACTGACCCCTTGAGATGGCAAACAATGCCTCAGAATTAAATTTTACAGTTTTTTTTTTGGACAATTGCACTGTCTATTTATGTGCATGTGTAATGTGATAGGCCTAATGGTTGGATGGCTGAAGGCAGGTATTGCACGTGTCAATTAGGTCATGACCTTCAAAGGGTTACTTTAACTGAATGTGAATCTGACTCTAAAAAGCAAAGAAGATCGCTGGAATCCAGGTGGGACATAACCACATATGCCCCCCCCCCCCGGTTTAATGGCCATACAAATTTCACTCAAAGAAAAAGTGTTTGTGTGTGTGTGTGTGTGTGTGTGTGTGTGTGTGTGTGTGTGTGTGTGTGTGTGTGTGTGTGTGTGTGTGTGTGTGTGTGTGTGTGTGTGTGTGTGTGTGTGTGTGAGCGCGCACGTGCATGTGTGCATGTATGTGTGCATGCGGGTGTGTGTGTGCATGTCTGTGTGTGTACTAAACAGCAGAAGAGTCTCCCTATAGTAATTTATTTTATAGACTGAGATGAGTTTATCAGGATAAAATGTGCTGCCTGTTGAGAATGTGTTTTGCTTTAGCTGAACTTGAAAACTAGGAGAGTTTCTAGATTTCTCTACTAGAGAATTCCAGACAGAAGAAAAAAGCTGTTTCTAACTCGAAGAAGTGAGTTATGTGCTTTAGTGGAACCCCCCCCCCCCAGTATAAATTAGGATTGGTTTTGTATGGAAATTGTCTCAACCTGTAAGTTCAAAGACTGTTTATGTTCTTACATCTAGCAGTATATCTGATGACTACAAACTTTTGTGATTTTGTTTTGTTTTATGTTTTGGCTGCTTATATGCAACTGGGTTTTGGTTGATGTACGAATAAAGTACCTCCATCCTGTTCTTGTTCTAAAAGATCTTGTGTCTATCAAGGTAATTTTTCATTCCAAGACTCATTTCTGTTGACATTTTTGAGAATTAAGCAATCATTTCTCAGATTGTTGGAGGACATTTCTGACCTGTAGCAGAGCTACCCCACTCAGAGAGACAAGGATCATGAACCTGCAGGCACTGTGTCTATTCAGCTGTTATAAACTTTTCAAAGGAATAACTGGGCAAGGCTAAGAAGAATGTGGCATTTGTAATTGCTCAAGTCAAAGACATCCAGCAGCAAGTGCAACAGCCCTGAAGATGCTACCAAGCAGAGGCTAATTCATGACCAAAGGGACTAGAGTGAATTTGCTCCAAACACAGGGAAGGCACAGTAGGGCCTGGAAAAATTTGCACAGATTGTAGGAAGAGCACCAAAATGTAATGCTTGAGTTTGAGTTACAGAAGGTAAGTCAGCTGGAGACATAAGCTGACATTTCATGTTTACCAAATAATAAAGCTGAGTTGCTGCAGGACCTACAGTCTGTTGACGACACTGTTTTTCTATATATCAGCACCTATAAACTAAAAGTGCGTCACAAAATTAGGACACAATTAGAAAGTATTGAGTGATTGAAAGCATGACTTACAGAGACTGAAAATCATCACCAACCCCCTTTATCACATTTTTCTACACTGAGTCAGGATATCATGTCACTTGTCACCATCTCTCTTGATTCATTGCCACTCTCCTACCTTCTTGGATACTCATGCCTGACTGTTACAGGTCATCTCTCATACAGTCCATCCACCTCTTTGCTAGACGCCCTTGTTTCCTCTTACCTTCTTCCTGTTTGTCCCAAATCTTCTTCACCGGATTGTCTTCTGCTTTTCTGTACATGAGCCTGAACCACTGAAATCTGTTCACTTTGACCTTTTCTGCAATTGGAGCTACTATGGCTTCTGCTCTGATGTCTTCATTTCACCATCTGTCCCACAGTGTGCATCCTGTGACCCATCTCAGGCACTTCATTTCCATCACCTCTAGCTTCCTCAACTGCAGTGCCTTTACTGCCCAGGTTTCTGTACCATACAGTAGTACAGGTTGCACCACTGTCTTGCACACCTTTCTTTTCAGCTTATTTGTTATTTGTAAGTCATATGCAACCTCTAAATCTCTGTGCCAGTTGTCTGCAGCCCCTCAAATTCTAGCTCTGACCTCCTCATTCAGACTTCCCACCTCCTCGACCACCCCTCTCAGGTACCTGAAACTTAACTTGCTGCACTCTTTTCCTTTCTGTTTCAATTCTCAGCTTCTTCTGATTCCCCCATTTGCTTCCATCTTAGCTGTCTTATCTGTATTCTGTTTTATCCCATAAACCTACATTTTTGCATTCCATTCTTAATCTTTTGATGAAGTTCTTGCTCAGAGTTTGCCTGTAGTGCCGCATCATCTGCATATGGCAACTTTGTTGATCTGTCCCCTCTGACTTCTTTGCTAATGTAGTCAATCACCAGTATGAACAACAATGAGCAGAGCCCAAATGCATGTCCACTGCCACTGGAAGCCCCTCTGTGAGTTCAAACACTGTTTGTACTTGTGTAAGTGGGTCCTTGTCGACAGCCTGCACTAACTCTACCAATTTTGCTGGGATTTTGAACCATCACATGACTGCACAAATCAGCTTTCTTGGGATGCTATCATATGCTTTCTTGCAGCTCAGGAATGGCTAGTTGGACTCTTTCCTCAGCTGTAGCTTCTTCTTAATTTTCTGTCTTACTGCAAAAATCACATCAGTTGTGCTGTAGCCTGATCTAAATTTGAAGCACTCATCTCCCATCTTACTTTCTATAGTTTTACTCGTTCATTTAACAATCACCTTCTACAGCGTCTTCATGCAGTGTAAGAGGAGTTTGATACGTCTGTGCTGTCCACAGTTTTGAATGCCCCCTATTTTGTTGTACACTGGCACCAGTACACCTATTCTCCAATCATGTGGAATTTGCCTTTGTATCCATATTGCTGTGAATAACTTTTAGGGCCATTTCTCCCCTAACTCACCCTACCATCTTGATCATATCTGCTGTGATCTTATCTGAGCCTGCTACTTTCCCTAACTTCATTTGCCTGAGTGCTGTTCTTATTTATTTTAGTGTGACATCTTCTTCTTCTTTCACCACAGGCTGTGTCTGGAGCAGTACAGCTTCTGTTGGGATTTCTTAATTTTGAATCTACCTTTGATGTCCTGTGCACTGTTGAATAGGTTTTTGATGGCATTTATTATGAAGGATGTCTGATGACTATTGTCTCTTTTATTTTTTTGTCTTTGCCTTGCAACTTGATAGCATTTCGTTGTCCTATTTACTGATTTACTTTCCAGAAGCTGGTAGAGTATCTCTGACACCTTGTACTTTGCTATTGCAGTTACTGTCTTAGCCTCTTTATTAGCCAACCAGTATTCCTTCTAGCCTGGTCTGTCTTTTCTACCTCCCACTTCTTCCTTCATGCCTTATCTCATTTGATGACTTTTTGGAATTGTGCATTCCTCCACCAGCTTTCCTTATGGATCTACACATGCTGTTTTGAGACACTGACATTATTCTTGAAGTCCACCTATTTTACCTTACTCCTGAGGTGCTGGAGCTCTGAGTATTTGCCTTAACCCTTCTGCTTTCTCTTTAGTCAACTTCCAGGTCTTCAACCTAATGTCTGTTGACCATAGAGCCTTTTCTGACCATTGCTTGAAGCTGATTGTGACAACACATGGTTTATGCTGTAGGCTGACTGTTTCACAGGGGATGACTTTGCAATCACTGATTTTACCTCAGTGACCTTTTCTTACTTGAAAAAAGTCTATCCAAGTTGCATGTTGGCCACTCCTATATGTGATCTTGAGATGTTGCCTTTTTGAGTCATATGTTGATCACCATCAAGCCATTTTCCAGACAGAAATCTAGACTGGCCTTTCCTTCTTTATTTCTTTTGTCCCAGCAAAATGGACCCAGGCAGTCATCCAAATCCTGACCATCTGTCCTAAAATATGTATATATGTCCCCATAATCATCCCCAACTCATGTTGTCCTGCTTTATCTAGTAGGTCCTGCAGCTGGTGCTTGAATGTGCTCTTTTTCTCACTGTCACAACCCTGTTGTGGGGCATAAGCTGATATTATGAATAATGACCTATAATTTCACTGGATTTTGATTGATGTCTGTCACTCATTCTGATGACATCTCTCACTGATTTCTGCAGTCGCCTCTCTCTCATCACAATTCCTGCACCATTTCTAGCCTAGCATTTTCCTGAGTAGTAGACTCTTTATTATAAGCCAAGTGGCTTTGCTGCAGTGCCTTTCCATCAGTTTCCTGGATACTCAGGATGTCCAGTCTCTTCTTTACCATCATGTCATCCACTTCCAGGCTGTGTCCTGTTATTAAACTTATACTGAGTGTAGCAATTCTTAGTTGATGTTTGGCTGGTGGACTGTTTTTTCTTCCAGCTTTCACTCAATAGTGCTATCCTAAGTAACTCATGCTGGCCAGTGGCTGGCCAGTAGCTTATTGACCCAGGGATGCTAGGAATTATGGAGGGCACACACTGGCCAATACGGGCAAATAGATCCCTCTCACCATTATCATGGGTCACTGGGATACATCAGCATAGGCCAGGTCCTCAACCCAGTTATCACCTTCAAATAACCACGCCCATTTTTGGCAGCATTAGTCAATGAGAACCAATCAGCTAGAGCCAATATTTACACAGGTGAGAGGCTACCACTGATATGGAGACTGAGAACTGATTTAATAATTATCAAAAAGCTTTAACTCATCATAGTACAGTGACTAAAGAAGCCATTTCTCTAATGGAAAAACTAGGTAAGCTGACCTAGCTTGTGCAGCAAAAGGAAACTAAAGTTGAGAATATGAACATACTTATTGCATTTCTTTGTAAAGCATGTAAGAGGGCTGAGCAAAAAAGGAATGTAATTTATTTCAATTGTGAATGCAAATAACTAAAGAAGTGTAAGGCAATTCAGTTAAAGGCATTCAATCAACTGATACAAGATTTGAAAGAAAGGTATAAAGGAATGAAAATTCTGTTAGTCTGATGCAAAAAGAAAAAAAAAAGAGTTCTCTTGTAAGACAGAGGAACTGACTATCAAGTGCCACAAGCAAACACCAATCTGTAGACTAAAACAAGACTTAGAGTAAAGTTATATCTGTGCTTGCAATCAAGTTCTGCTCTATATTCATGCTATTTACCCATCTGGTAAAACAGAAATAAAATGAAAAAGAACAAACAATATATTTCAGAGCTTTTTACCCAGCAATCTGAGGTCACTGACAGGGAAAATATCTATGGGATTATAATCGTATACTTCAAAATGAATTGTTAGCATTGTTTTATTTTGTTTTTTTCTTTTTACCACAGGTTTTGGCTGCCTCTAGTTGACCATCAGATGCCCTCCTTTTTCATCACATCTGCTTGAATTCTGAACTAACCCTCCTCTCCCTGGTCTATACCCAACCCACTTCTGGGGCAGACGAGACAATCAGTAACCCTAGGCTGCATCATACTGCTGTGTGGGAGGGTTCTCACCTATTTTCCCTACCCCTGTGCATTTCTATTACGGCATTAAGAACAGGATGTATAACAAGTGTCAGGTCTGAATCATCCCTCACTTTTGAAGCAACTGACATCAACAAGCCACCTACCCACACTTGGGTATCACCTTGCAATTGTTTCCTTGATATCCACCAGGGAAATTGAAACGTGATAGTGTGCCCCAAGCATATGCACCCCCCCCCAAGTATAAGAGCATTCATCTTCTCTTGTGAATGCCTACGATGGATGAACAGCTAACTGAACCCCAGGTCACCTGGGCTGTAGTCAGGAATGTATAGTTCTATTCCACAGTACTGGCAAATGTTAACATTAGGCATGGAAATGAACATATATGAGCATGTACCCTGATATGAGGATGACTACAGATGACATAACTGAACAAATGAGTGAGAAGAAAGCAAATGCAATGAAGACACTAAATAAAGATGAAAACAAAGAAACACATGAGATGTTAGCTGAAGACATTAAACTGAGCTCTTTGATGGCTATAACTTATGCCAAAAGAGCCAATTCTTTTAAACATGGAGAAGTGTAATGCAGCTTTAAGAGGGCGTGAAGGAGTTTTCAGCATTAACTCAAATACTGCATCTTCATGCAAACAGAAAGGAAGAGTGAATAGACTCATGATTCTCTTGAAAGAAGTTGAAAGTGATCAAGCCATGGGTTATAAATTGGAATATGGTGATGCTGGAAGATGAAGATCAACTTAATGAAACCCCAATTTAAGCACTTCTTTGGTATTATTATTCCTTTGGTGCACTGAGCTCGGAAAATTCTAAGCTGAACAATATAGACATAAAGCTGAGGCTGAGTTGGATTTGATTTGCTTGCAATCAAGTTCTGCTGTGTATCCATGCTATTCAGATATCAAGCAGCCTAAGCTGATACTGGAATGTTAATTACAGTAAAAGTGAAAAGTGCAGTAGAAAATTTAAAGACTTTAGACAACAATACAGGAGGTAAATTCAAACTGCCAGGGTGGAAGTTTGAAAATGATAATCAGATTAAAGTACAGAGTTGCACTGCTAGTTTGTACACATACAGCCTGCCTGTTAAAAGGGCTATGAGAGAGAGAAAGATCCTGGCACATTCAGAAAAAGTTTTTTATGTCACAAAAGTTGTGTGAAGAATGGCTACTTGCATGTGGGAAAATAAGAGACACACTGAGCACAGCTGCAGAAAGTTGAGAAATCCCATGACCTGTATAATATGCAAATGGTATAATGAAATGAAATCAGGTATAGTATTAAAATTATGGCACTCATGCATGCAAATGAGGGGAAACTACATGGTGGATGGATTCAGTAAAGTAAAAATTGGCTTCAACAAGATCTTGGAGTTGCAGGGGACAGACCATGAAAATATGTATGTGGTAGCTCCTGCACTAGTGAATATGAATGTGCAAAATGTTATCACTGCTAGTAGTCATCGTCTCGCATGGTGTCAACCCCAACAGTGTTGAGTCATCCATAGATCTATGCCTAATATTGCATACCCTCCTGCTCTCCATGACACAGAAATTGTGGACTGGTACCACGTGAATAGAGGCACCATGCAGGAGCTGGTTGACATGTTTCTCCCTTGTACACAGGCTTAGGAGACGAGTCAAGTAGCTATCTTTGTGAACACCAAGATATGTGTGGCTTTGAGAATACTAGTGACAGAGATCTTTTAGTGACCAACTGAAGACATGGTGGGTGTATCCCAGGCATTTGCCTCAAGGATACTTTGTCTATTCCTCAATGCTTTTCTACAGCATGAGTGGGAGTTTATGAGTTTCCTGTGTACCAGAGGGAAGAGCAACAACATGCTGTGGGCTTCTTATGACTTAATGAATTTCTCTGAGATACTGGAGGCCATAGACTGCACCCACATTTTCATAAAGGCCACATCTGGAGAGCAACCATTAGAGGTTCCACACTCTGGCAGGGGTCTGTAGTTCACAGGAAATAATATGCAATGTGTCTGCAGGCCACACAGATAGTGCTCACCACTCCCAACATATAGCACATGTCAGGGACATCTTAGTGGTCATGCTGGATATGTCCTGGAGATATGGCTAATGACAGCAATTAGAAATCCACAGACTATGACAGGGAATGGGTACAACACTTCCCACAGACATAGCTCATTGCTGTACATATGTTTGACCTGCTTAAGGTTCACTTTTTCAGTCTGGATGTATCTTCTGGTGTGCTGTTGTATAACCCTGCAACATGCAGTAAAATATTTATAATATGTGTGATGCTACATAAGACCATTATGCACAACAGATACAACAGGGCAGACACATTCAAGAGGAGGAGGTGCCAGACAA
>NC_056745.1:1462396016-1462498516 GCF_019279795.1 Protopterus annectens | reverse complement strand
CTGCAACAAAGAAAAGACAGAACATTTACATATTGTACTTGAATACAGTCTAGGAAGGATTAAAACATAAGTAAAATAAAGTGATTGAAGGAACAGTAACATGTCGGTGAAATTCAATTGCAAGAGATCGCTGAGAGAGTAGAAAATAATATGAAAGAAAGAGTGAGAGGGTGGCAAGTTTAAGTAATGTGGGATCACATGCATTTGGCGCATTGTTTAAGCAGGATAAGAGATCTTTTGTTTTTCCCCCCAAGTATTTGTATTTTTTAATATTAAAACAAGGAAAAATTAACTATATGCAATGTCTACTGTCATAAACAATTAAGAAGATTGCACTTGAAATCATAAGGCTTGATTTTCAGTAAAATTATTATCTGGCAATTAGTCAGTTATACTTGTCTTACACGTATCCAAGAATATTTTCTGTTTAGGCCAATATCTGAATTGTTTTGTTTAATCTCACAGTAACAGCATGTATTTGCTTTTAACATACAATAGTGGCTAAACCAACAAGCTCACTAAAGCTTGGTGGTGATTCACTTTTCCAGTTCATGGTAATTATCTTCATAGGTATCGCTAATAACAAGAGATCTTTTTTGGAGGAGGACAGATTGCAGATTCCTATGATGGTTTGTGGGAAGGATTCTCAGAGAGTTGCTGGCAGGTCTGGTAGTTTGGAGACAGGATTTGGTGTAGAGAGGGTGCTGTGTTTTGAAATAAGCTGCAGAGGCTGTTAAGATGGTTTCTGATGGAGTTTGGTTGAGAGTGGTACAAAGGTTTGCAGATGGAGCAATTCCATGAAAAGAGTGGTTACTGCTAGGTGGGAAGACATCTTGCTTTCTCCATTGTGATGCAGAGGTGTTCTTAGAGAGGGGGCGGGACTTAATGATGAGGTGGCAGACAAGGCTGGATACAGATTGGACAGTAATGGAGTTGTGATTGGAGGCAGTGTGAAAATGGGAAGGCCCTATTCTAGTTGCGGCAGAAGGATGCCTTTCCCAGTGGTAGACTAGGCAGCAGCAGGGAAAGAAAAGGGGAGCTATTTTTGGCCAAGAAGGGCAAGGTATTTGCTTTTGATTTTGTTTTACCTAAGTGATAGTGAAAATTAAGGGACTGGGAAAACCATAGACCAAGGCACTTAAAAGAAATTGTGGTTCTGATTGTGCATTTATTTAGGTTGGTAATGGGAGTACAGAATGACACTTGACTTGTCTTTGGGGGATGCAGCAGAGCCCGGTTTTGGTTTTTAGTGGGGTGTTGGGTTTGCCAATCGTGGAGGTCATGAAGGTCAGATTGAAGTTGGGATTGGATATTTGAGTGAGAGGGGCTGGTTCTGGTTATATTTTTTAATCTGAGTAGAGACATAGTGGGAGATAAGAAGTTGGGATTGGATATTTGAGTGAGAGGGACTGGCTCTGGTTATTTTTTAATCTGAGTGGAGACATAGTGGGAGATAAGAGAGGTAGGAAGGGAGTCTGTTGATGAGATGGAGAATAGCAGTGAGGAAGGAATTTGGGAGGGTTAGGGTGAAGAGGTCTCTGAATTAAGGAAGTCATCAGCACTGAGGGAGAAGCTCCTACACTGGATGAAGTTTGAGAAGGTGGGGTCTCTTGGTGCTTTGCACCCAGAAATCACTGATATGCACCCTGCAACATCCCTTACTCTCCATGTACCCTGCCATGCCAGTAGACCCTCACTGAGTGTAACATTCCCCACCACAGTGACAGCATTTTGTCCTTGAAAACCAGCAGCATAAACCAATAAGACAGTAACACACTGCCATGGATATCCTGAAGAACCAAATAAATGCAACAGTACAATGAGTAAAATAACATTCCACACTAACTGACCCTTCAAGACCACCTGCTGTTTGTGGAAATCCTTCAAAGCAACTGTCAAAAATGCTGACCTTGTTGCTTTCCTACAATCTTCCTTAATGCAATGAGGCAAACGGCTTATGGGATTGGCCTTATGCTAATGAGGATCATTTGAATGAAAGCTCCTAAACTGCATGCCCATTGCTTTGGCCATTTAACCACTATTATGTTAATTGGCTTATTCAGATACATAAACTCTCATGAGTGCCTTAAGTACATTGAGCAAGTATGTGTGGGACTAGGACTCCAGTGAGGATGTGGGGGAATAAATTTTACTTCCATAGATAGTACAGGTGCTCAACAAAATTACTATCCTAAAAACAGTTAAACATCTCCAAAGAGCAAAGTAAAAGTGAAAAAGCAGCAAACCAAAGACCAGGAAGGAACCGGACCACAAAACTTACAAGCTTTCGTTCATTTAATAAAACACCACAAACTTCATTAGAATAAATACAAAAACTTGTAACCATCCTTTAAATACTTGTCATGTGCAAAAAATCATCCAATGACAAAATGCTTCAAATAAATTATTTAAATAGCCACTGTGATGTTATGAAAATTTAAAAATGCACTACAAAATGTTTTAACATTGCATATGTATAAAAACATGAATATATATATATATATATATATATATATATATATATATATATATATATATATATATATATATATATATATATATATATATAAAATAGTCAACAATAACAAACTACTACACAGTGTTTCATCAAAAAAAGCCCATTTTGTGAACAGCTTGGTTCACAACATCAAAGCCTTTGTATCTGAAGAAAACACTTGATGTTAATGGTTTCATTTAGTCCTGGAGGATAGTCTGCTCTTAAAGGGGTCTATATTAGAACATTGACTTTTTAAAACATCAAATGTTCTAATATTGACCCCTATTCAGCGAACCCTGACAATATTGAACATGCAGAACAGTGAATTTTTTCCCAGGGAAAGAATTTGCTGTTCCGACACACATACACACAACACAAGCAGACCAAACAAACAGCAATCCACACACACACACACACACACACCTAAAATCCTACATCTAACCCTTCACTAAACTGTACATACACCACTAGCTATCCACTTACTTTAACCCAAACCCTAACCCGAAGGTCTGTCACTATCGCACACTCACCTCACCCGCACCCTAACCCTAACTCACCTACCCCGCCCTAACCCTCACGTCCACACAAT
Source organism: Protopterus annectens (assembly GCF_019279795.1). NCBI lineage: Eukaryota > Metazoa > Chordata > Ceratodontiformes > Protopteridae > Protopterus > Protopterus annectens. The sequence goes on along the minus strand of NC_056745.1, from coordinate 1,462,495,430 downwards.
CGCACACTTACCTGACCCGCGCCCTAGCCCTAACTCACCTACCCCATGACCTAACCCTCACGTCCACACAATCGCACACTTACCTGATGCCGACCCATAACTTTCCATCACAGTGCTGAAAATAGCGAAGCCACAGGAATGGCCATCTGAATTCCTTCCCTAGGAAGAAATTCGGTGTTCTGCAGCTTCGCTATTTTCAGCGTTTGCTATATAGGGGTCAATATAAGGACATTCAAAGTTGTGAAACTTCGATGTTCTAATATAGACCCCTCTTAAAGCTATCTGCCATTTAGTTTCCCCTACATAGGTTCATAGGTTCATAGGTTCATACTAGGCTATCTGCCCAAGGGCATTTATAAGCCTAGCCCAGAGTTTTGTGGCTTTCGCCACCCCTTTAGTTTGGAGGATACTATGCCCATTATTTTGCTGTGCCTCTGTCAAGCAGTGACACTGAGATAATCCCTGGGGTATATCTGCGATCTCCCATCCATTGGTCAAGATTTCTCTTGAACAAAGCCAGTGAGGTGCTCTGCCTCACATGTACCGGGATTTTGTTCCACAGCATAGGGAGTCTCTGGGTGATGAATCTGTCCCTCCAGCACATCCTATTAATAACCGTGTCAAGGTTTAGATCTCCCACCCTTGTAGTTCTGAGGGATCTGGATTTTTTGAGGTGAAGCATGTTCATCAATTCTGGGTTGGACATGGCCTTGTATGTCAGGCACAGGTCACCTCTGAGCAGACGGTAAGCGACTGAATAGAGCTGAAGTTCCTTCAGTCGGGCAGCATAGGACATATTTTTGAGACCCTTTATCCTTTTGGTGAGGAACTTTTGGGGCCTTTCCAACTGCTGCAGATGTCGTGCCAGATACATTCCGAATGGGGCATTGTACTCAATCATTGGTCTGATGAGTGATGAGTACAGGGGGACGATGACTTCCCTTGATCTAGATGTGAATCCCTTCATGATCAGGTGGGCAATGTAGTAGGTCTTCCTAACTACTTTGGCGACGTGAGTGTCAAATGAAAGGTTACTGTCAACCTGGGTACCCAGGTCCCTGATAACATCTTCTGTGCTTAGTGGGTTGCCACCTGTATGGTAGCTAGGGGTAACCTTGTTTTTCCTGAAGGGTATGACTATGCATTTTTTGGTGTTTAACTTTAGGCCATGGCTCTGGCACCAGTTTTCCATTTCTATAAGACCCTTTTGAAGGATAATAAGGCTTTGAAATTATCCGCCAAATGACCACAAACTACTTTGTCTAAGACAAAGAATGTAAATTTCTTAAAATTGTTACATAATAAAACGTGTCGTACCTTTGCATTATTCCTGTCTTTGTTTCTCACTGCCACACATGTTCATAAATCCTTCTACTTAGTGACCTGATGGTCTTGCCAACATAAAAACTGGTACAAGAATTACATACTATGAGATAAACAATATCCACAGAATCACATGTAAACCTGTCCTTTGCCCAAATAACTTTCTTGAAATGTTTCAACTCAACAGAACCTGAATTGGCTATGTATCTACATTGCCTGCAATGACCACAAGCAAAAGTCCCAGCAGGGTCTTAGACCCCATTGTGTGATGTCTTAGAAGTACTTTCAAGTATACGTCTTATGTTGCATACCTTTTTATAAGTGAACAAAGGTTTATTACCCAGGACTTTCACCAGTTCAGAATGTCCAAGCAACGCCTTCCAATTTTCCTTAATAATACGCCTAATAATGTACATTCCATCTGAAATGGGCAATAGGAAGGTAATCTCAAACACCTTGTTGTTTTGATTCACCCTACTTGCTACACTGAAATTGCCTCTCAAAATGGGACTAGCTAAACTGCCTCTGAGAGTTATAATCTCAGCAAAAATGTTACGTAACCAAGCTTGAATGAAAGCTCTTAAACTGCATGCCCATTGCTTTGGCCAATTAACCACTATCATGTTAATTGGTTTATTCAGATGCATAAACTCTCATGAGTGCCTTTGAAGTACATTGAGCAAGTATGGGTGGGACTAGGACCCCAGTGAAGATGTGGGGGATTATATTGTACTGCCATAGATAGGACAGGTGCTCAACAAAATTCCTATCCTATTTAGGCACCACAATGCTTTTGCAATCTTTTCATGCCAGTGTGTACACCCCAGCACCATTGTGCCATGCCATCTGTTTCTGAGCTATGCAATGCTGGTACTTTCATTGGTAATGCTATCTGGTAATACTTTCTGCTCAGTGCTGTACTTCACATGACAACTCATTCAATGTACATGACCACTAGAGGTCTGCCATAGTTCTCTGGTATATAACCAGGTGAAGGCCATAAGTAAGTTTATGGTATTACATCCTGTCTGTGTTTCAGTGTCTTTGTGTGTTCTGGCTTATGCTGTAGTACTCTTTAATATTACTGCCATTTATCTGTGACTTTTGCTAACAATAATTGGACATAATATCTATTATTGGTATTACTGGACTGGTATTGGTTTTACAATTGCTGGAGTTTTCAAGCTGGCAACAGCCCTTCATCAGGAGTTATGCCAAAATTCTTAAATTTCAGAGGTGTATTGTCAATATGATAGATAGAAGGGACTTCTGGAATGCTGAAGGATGCTATTATGCATTTCTTAGTATTTAGTTTTAATCCATAGTTTTGATATTGGTTTGTGAAAGACCTCCTGAAGGTCCTAGGTTTCCTCTAGGGAGTTTATAATGATACCAAGGTTACCATCATTTGCAAACTTGGAAGGCCATGAACCTTTAACAGGAAGTAACTTTGATCTCTGAGAAGTAAACACCAAGGAGGAGTTGCCAAAAGAAGGAACCGTGGCATACATCGCTAGTGAAAGATCTTCTAGAGGAGGTAGAGCCACCCACCCTTATTTCCTGGCTTCTATTTGTGGGATAGTTTGCTATCCAATGAGTTACATATATAATAACATTTAACTGGGATGTTTTATCTATGATTCCTGAGTGTGTGATGATGTTGAACACCTTTATGAGGTCTAGATATGCAGTGTGTACTGATTTGCCCTCATCCACTTCTTTAGTAACCTTCTTGAACAAGTTATCCAGGTTAAATAGGCAGGATCTGCCATTGACAAATCCAAACTGTCACATACTATTATAATAATAATAAAAAAACATATTGGGCCAAATACAAACTTTCTACATTTTATTAGCAAACAACACCTTTGTACAAATGGCATCCCATACTGAATTATGAGGGATCACGCATGATGAAAACTTTTAAGTTTGTCCACATCTTACAAGATAGCGAGAAAACCTGCTAAAAATATGACATTCTTTACCAAGCAAACCTTGCTCACAGACAAAACTCAGAAACCTATCGATTCATTGTACCTCCCTCCCTCACTTTCTGCATCATTGATTCTTACAAACTTGCATTCTACAGATGATGGGGTGATTGTGCATTTGGAATATTATCTTATTTTTTTTTAATTTAAGACTTCCTAATGTAATCATACTGTATCATTACTGGAACTGGTGAATGACAAGCCCATTTATTCAATTAAGAAATGATAACGTTAATTATATCTCTATCCTTCCTTCATCACAAAAGTTATCATTCTTAACTTAATTAATACCCTGCACAAAAATGCATTGAAAACAACACTGCACATCATTCAACCTCATAACAAAATCAACTACTAAGCAAAGGTAATACAAAGTAAACAACACACATAAACCACAAACACAACCTGTCACCATCCATAATTAGTATTATATTACAGGGAATAAACATATGAATGTAATAAGTTCATTTTATACAATGAATGCAATAAAATATTTAATAAATATTTAGAATCATATTAACTGAAATTAATGACACAAACTGCATTCACATATATTTATGTATTTACTGGGAAATTCCAACTGGACACGGATCCTTTTTCAGAAGAGACCCGGGGAGAAAAGCTCCACACAAAAATATATCAACAACAGAGTTAGATGAAGAACAATTATTATACATACAACAGCAAACAATACATGCAATAGCAACATTGTATACATACAATATGGCACATAGTAATGATCAGGGTATTCCAGTATCTAGCTAGAGACCACTAATGCTGGTAATAAGTATATTCAGATAATAATAAGCTCAAAACAGATACTGTTATAAACTCACAGACATTTCAGATATTGCTATAAACTCAAACAAATATAAAGCAGACATTCCACAAGACAGTGGAACGAGCCAGAAGGGCTAAGAGGAATGGCAGGGGAAATCGTAAGGAGTAAACGGGGAGATTGAGGAAGTAGTAGAGGTGGTAGTGAAAAGTAGGTAGGCGTGAGGTCACTGAGATGTAGATAGAGTTGAGATGAAGTGAGGTAGTTAAGAATGTTAGAAGAGGGACTGAGAGATTGAGAAGTGTAGGGGAGGGAACAGAGAAAGCCAGAGCCTGCAGGGGAAAGATTGCAATGATCCAGCAACAGGAGAAGGGTGGCTAGGTGTTGGCAGAGGAAGGAGAGATAAAAAGGTGAGTCACTAGTCAGGATTGGTGCAAGGACATAACCAGTGACTTTTTAAGTGAGTTTTTAGTACAGCTTTGAAGTAATTGCATAAAGGTAGTGTGGTTATAGGGGGGGGGACTGTTCATAACTGGATATTATGCAGGAGAAAAGTGCTTCTCCTGCTGAGTTCTTGGCTATGGTTACTAGAAGTTAATTTTTCCTGCTGGAGAGTAGTGGTCTAGTGGAGCAGTAGGGATGGAGAAGGTTTTGAAGGGATGGGACTTCAAGAGGATAGTTTACTAACTTGTGAGCAAGAGAGAGTTTATTCAGGTGAAGAAGATAAAGGAGTTCAAGCCAGTCAAGTTCTCTAAGTGAGATGCAGTGGTGACTGCGATAGGATGCTCCTGTGGCAAACTTAGCAATTTTGTTGTAGCAAACCTCGAGCTTGTTTAGGTCTGTCTGTCTAAGGTTGATAAGTACAGGAGAGGCGTAGAGTAAAGTGGAGATAAGGTGGGAATTACCAATAGAAATTCTGGCTAGTTTGGTGAGGTTTTTTTTTACTTTTTTTATGGTTAGATAAATATGAATGTCGAATCTGAAATAGCTGTCATTCTCAACACCTAGTAGTTTGATGTGTTCTGTTGGGGAAATTATGGTATTATTATTGGCTAAGATATTAAAGTGGGGGTTGGTTAGGTTAGATATTGTGGGTTGGAAGATGAAGAAGTTGTTCGGTTTGAGTATTGACTGGGCATTAGATTATTGACTGGGCATTGGATAGCCAAATTTCAACAAAGAAACTACTTCCTGTGTGATCATATGGAGTTCAGGTATAGTTGGGGCTGAGCAGATGATGGTGGAGTCATCTGCATACTGTATGAGAGAGGCCTGCTTGGTGGCTGTGAATAGATTATTGGTGAAGAGTGAGTATAGTAGGGATCCAAGGATGGAGCCTTGGTGAACACTGAGAGTTACAGGAAGTCGAGGAGATAGGTCATTATGCCAGACAACTGATTGTTGGTGGCCAGCTAGAAAGCTGTGAAATCAGTCTGTAGTTGCTTGTGAAAAGGATAGGTTAGTGAGAACAGAGATTAGTTGTTTGTGCGAGACCATGTCAAAAGCCTTAGATAGATCCAGGAATATGGGAGAGAACAGGCCATTATTTTTATGATGAAGGATAGTGTTAGTGAAAGAGAGCAAGGCAGTAGTAGAGCTGTGGTATGGCCTGAAGCCATGCTGGGTGCTGGAGAGGAGGTTATTAGTTAGGAGGTAGTCCAGGACTTGAGAATGAAAGCATTTCTCAAGTATCTTGGAAAGTGGAGAAAGGATGGCTATGGGGCAGTAATAGGAATGGAAACACTTATCCAGTGGAAGGGATAATGAAAGAAATAACCATTCAATGTATAAAAAATTGCTGTCAACATAGTTTTAGTTCATATTCACTAAACCTAAACACTGAAGTAAAGCAAAATTGGTTCACTTGAACAACTAGCCCCTAGCTAGTAGGGTTTTGATGCGGATTAGTTCTGTACTAGTCCTGTACATTCATTTTGATGGTTATTTTGTTTAACTCTTTCATTAGTGTTGGCTGTTGTGTTGTCATGTCACTCTTTTTATGTTGATATCAACAAGAATTTTATAGCATTCTATTTTACACCCATAGTCTGTTGATAAAGTGTTAGTTTGTAATACAACCATTGCATTATAAATTGGGAAATGAGTTGATTTTCATATAAGACCTAGCATGTGTATTTCACAGGTCAGAAATTCACTAGTTCTGATTACCAATTGGGCCCTACAGGGATAAGTGTTGGGCAAATTATTATTTGTTAATCTTTTAAGCTATTAAACCATTTTCATACTATAAAGAACACAGGAAGACTGGCTAAAGTAAAACATTTCATGCAACTATATTAGATGTTCTTTATAAGGATCATTACTTCATAACATTTGTGAGGTGAATGGGAGTAAACCTCAGATGGACATCAGCTTCCAGGTCAAAGATTAAAAGCATTTGCATGTTTATAGGAGGCACAAGGTTCCCCCCATGCAGTGGCCAGATTCTGGAACTGTCAGTAAAGAAGAGTGACGCTTTTATCGTGTTCGATTTTTTTGCTGCTTAAATGAACGCATCACCTGTTTTCTATGTCAGTATGCTAGTCATTTTTCTGCTTGATGTGATAAATGATAAACTCTATTTTTGCTTCTATTAATCAGCTGATTATTGGTCTTGCAAGTAATTATTAATTGTTCTATACTGGTATTCTAGGCCATACTGGAGTTTAATGAAGCACCTAGAAAGGATTAACAATAATTCTTCGGTGACATGATTCCTTCTAAAGATTTAATATGCAATATCTCTTTCATTTAACTGAAAAGTATGAGGTTGTTTCTTGTGAACATGATGTGAGGTTTAGTAAAAATGCTGTTTTTTAAGCTGAGCTTAAAGCCCTCAAGACCTTTATTGAGCACCAAGATCTACAGGCTATAATGGCAGGAGTGTTCATCCCTAACTTACTAGGGAAACCCCTTTCAAATATGGGTGTAGTATATCCATTTGAGTGCATGAGATGTAAACACACTTGTTACTCCATTTTACCCTGAAGCCTCTGGACCTTAGTACACAGAAACTCTAAACCTAGGTACTTAAGAATATCTCCCCAAATTTAGATACGCATTTCTGTAAGGTTCGGGAAGCCCCCCGCTGCAAACCTAATCCCCAATACTTACATATTCTCATTGCAAGATCACACCATCTTAGCAAAGAGAGATCACTCATGAAAATTAAAAAAAAAAAAACGCTTTCACTGTGACACACAGACCTTTGACTTTTCATAATGAACACAATTTTATTGTAAATTGAGTATTAAATATGCTAATGACTAATCGATACACTGAAAGGTGAACCTTGAGCCACAGTGCTTAAAAAAGACAACAAAAAGTGAACAAATTCATCTTAAGAAGGTCAAAGTTAATCCCTAAATGTATAGACTATCATCACCTACATTTCTAGAAAATGAAAGGAGACCAAGGAAGTCACTAAAACTTCACAAACAGTATAAAGAGATAGAAACCCCCCCAAAACATTATCCATTGAAATTGACAGAGGTTCCATGCAGCAGTATTTTGATTTAATTTTTTTAATTTATTATTTGTTAACTAGGAAAGTTCAACTTGGAATGAAGCCAATTTTCAATGGAGGCCTGGGGAGAAACACTCCAGACGCATGTCTTTGTAACATGGGAGGAAACCCACACGAAAGCAGGGAGGACATGCAGACTCCACAAAGAAGGCACCCCAGCTGAGAATCGAACCGGAGAATCTCTTGCTGTGAGGTGATAGTGCTACTGCTGTACCACTGTGCTGTCCATCATAGACATCTTAGGCCTCAGTGACTGCACTAATAATCCTGATGAAGCCTGCAACTTCTAGAGCAGCAAAGTTTGTAGTACACCCTGCCCCTTTCCAAGGTGTTATAATGTTTACATTTCCAACTCTAGTTTAAATCCCTCCTACTTTGAAGAAGACCCTCAGTAAGGAGAGAAGGCTTCAGCAACAAATAAATTACCAGTAATGTCTTTGCCTGAGCATCAAATATCTGATTCTAGGTTCCACATTATAGAAAATAACATGTCTGAACTGGGTGCCGGTTACCAAGGCATCTGCAGTTGATACTTATAACTTCCCAGAAATATGTCCTGGTTGAGGCTAAATTGCTAGTCACTTTGTTGTGGTTTTGCAATATGTAAAAGTCAGCAAATTGAAAATTCAGTGAATATCTTATTATTGCTTAATGGGAAAAGCACCAAGTACCCAGACATCTGAGGCCCTAAAATTTGGTTGATTCAGTGCCAGCCATTATGACTACTAAGGCATTGCTGGATAATTGTGGTTATAAAATGTTTGAAAGGGAGTACCAACATTCTGTTAAACACTTCTTTTAAACATCTACGTCAGCAATAAGAGGGAGGCAGAAGAGGGAAAAGGCCACCCCTTCTGGTGCTATTAACTTTTAAGAGGAAGAAATGGATTTAGCATACATTGACAATGTTTATTCCTTCATGGGTTTTGATTCAGATGACAAGGTTTCCACTTCTTCAGGTTCCCTGACAAAGGACAAGGGATCACATTTGGGGATACTGTTAACTTGATGAAAAGAACACATTCAATGAGGCATTAGGGAGATTCCCCCTCTTAAAAAGATATATATGAGTTCCTAGTTATTTACTAGTATACATCCTCTGCTGCTCTGTGTCAGTGAGGGCTTTGAAGATGTTTTTCATCATGTATCCCTGAAGTGAGACTCACAATCTCTCACCTCTAAAAACTGACAGGTTTTACTTGGTACAAGAGCCACACTGACATTTATATAAGAACCTAGTTGCTGCCAAAGTCATTTCTACAGAGTTACAAAGGTAACAAAGTTGTAACAGGCTTCAATATTTTTCCCAATAATAAGAAGAGCCGGATTCTAGACTTGGCTTTAAGAAAAGTATATACATGTGCCACCTCTGGGACTAGAACCAGCAGCTACCAAACAAATACAGAGGAATATCAAAAGGAAGTTCTAAGGCGAATGAAGGAACCATCTTAGAAAAGTATACACATGTGCCACCTCGGGGACTAGAACCAGCAGTTACCAAACAAATACAGAGGAATATCAAAAGGAAGTTCTAAGGCGAATGAATTAACCATGTTAATGTATTGCTGTCTGTCTTATGGAAAAAAATATTGCTCAAATGCTAAAATAGTACAAGAGCATACAGTGTGGATATGCAACTGTTTGTAGATACTTTCTTCAGAGCTGCTGCTTTAGGGTTTGTGTTTAGGAAGCATGCCGGGCTGGGCAGCTAAACTTTTCTGGAGGATGAGTTTTAAGTAGCTAGTGAAGAAAAGGAAAAAAGAGAAAAGTCTGAGTGTGTTGGACATGCTACACTTAAAGAAATCCCAATCCCTCAGAGCTACACGCTCCAGGGATCTAAACCTTGTCATCACAATAAACAAAACATGTTGGAGGGATAGTTTCCTGACCCAGAGACTCCCCAGACTCTGGAATAGATTGCCCATACATGTCAAGCAGAGTGCCTCTTTGGACCTCTTCAAGAGGAACCTTGATGATTGGATGGGAGAAAGGAAATTCACCCCAGGGATCACGTCAGTCGCCCTGCTAGACAGGGGTCCAGGAAAGTAAATAATGTGGGAAGAAATAGCCAGGGAATTGTTATGGCTAGGCTTGTATAGGCCCTAGGGCTGATAGCCTAGCACCAACCTATGAACCTATGAACCTATGAGTGCACTAACAAGTGCTGTTCAAAGGCTTGACCCTTTTGTAGGAAACTAAACTGTGTTGAATAATTTGTAGGCAGGTCCAAATGAAGCAGCTGTAGCAAAGGAAAAGAAAAGAAATGAAAAGAATAGAAAAGAAAGGAAAAGAAAAGAAAAGAAAAGAAAAAAAGAAAAGAAAGGAAAAGAAAAAAAAAAGAAAAGAAAGGAAAAAAAAGAAAGGAAAAGAAAATAAAAGAAAAAAAGAAAAGAAAAGAAAAGAAAAGAAAGGAAAAGAATAGAAAAGAAAAGAAAGGAAAAGAAATGAAAAAAAGAAAAGAAAAGAAAAAAAAAGAGAAGAAAAGAAAGGAAAAGAAAAGAAAAGAAAAGGAAAGAAAAAGAAAGGAAAAGAAAAGAAAAGAAACAAAAAGAAATGAAATGAAAAGAAAAGAAAAGAAAAGAAAGGAAAAGAAAGGAAAAGAAAAGAAAAGAAAAGAAAAAGAAAGGAAAAGAAAAAATGAAAGGAAAAGAAAAGAAAAGAAAGGAAAAGAAAGGAAAAGAAAGAAAAAAAAGAAAAGAAAAGAAAAAAGAAAGGAAAAGAAAAGAAAAGAAAAGAAAGGAAAAAAAAAAGAAAAGCGGTAACGACAGATCCTGGGATCTAGTCCTGACCTAAACAACAGCAATTTGCAATGGTGACTAGTTGAGAGATTCCCGTGCCTGTTTTCCCCCAATACTGAAACATCTGTGGGGTGAGGACATTCTCTTCACATGCAGCACTGTCTGGACATGTCCTTATAAAGCTCGATGAGGGATATAGTTTTCATAGGATGTATCATGGAATCCGTTTCCTCCTTTCCAAAACAGCTGAAACGGATTGACTTGAAACAGCATATGGTACTCTCAGGGTAGAACAGTTACTGGACTTCAAAATAGTCAAGAAGGTCCAGAAGCTGCCACTACTGAACCGAAAGAAGGATTATTGTGAGACTATCTCCAGGATTCAGGTAGTAGACCAGTGTGGAAACCCGCTGTGGGCATCTCAACTTTAAAGAGGTGTGACGGTAAATAAGTTCTTGATGCTAACTGCACAAGCTTTGCTTCCAACATCCTTCTCAGTCTAGACATAACAGATTCCTGTAGAGCGGAATTGCTGCTGTGCCAATTCTTTTCAAGGGGTAGGTTCCTCCAGTATGGCTCCCTTACCAGCAGAAGTTGGCATTCTTAAAGAGAAGTTAGAATTTTTGCTTCGTAATGAGTACACATATGAATATATTGTATTTACAACATTATTTGGAACTTAATATCACTCCCAGGGGCTTGCAAGCATCTAAACCTCCATCTACACCATTCGATGAAGGGAATCCTGATGATATGGTGTTTCATAAAAGGTGGATCAACGCAGCACATCAATGCTCTATTGAGTGGATTGGCATTCTGATTGAACGAGACCACCTTAAATTACAACAGCTTAAGGAGGATGTGTCTTTGGTGAGTGCTCAACTTCAAAAACTGGTTTCCTTTGCTAAATTAGAAGAGATGCTTAAAGAATTTAATAGTAGTCTAATGGAATTGGAGCAGGAACTTGTTGCATGTAAAAGTAACAAAATTAACAAAGACATTCTTCTGTGGAAACGCAATAGTAAAAGGTCCCGTTCAAGGAGTTGGAGGGACCGTAGTTTTAATACCACTTCTGCTTCTGCTAAAGTTTCTTTTGCTACCTCAGAAGAAGTGGAACAGCAGGTAGTTGATAATAGTAGTGAACAATTTCCTGCTCTACCTGAGGCTGTCAACTCTGCAGACTTTGAAAAACATTTTCGGAACATGAACAACAAGAAGAGGAATAGTAACAATTATGGAAAACGCGGTCGTGGTGACTGGGGCCAACAGAGAAACTTTGCCAAAGGACCCAATAATAAATGTAAACACTGGAACTGAGAGGTGTGTATTTAACAGTGACTCTTTTGTATTGAATATTTCTAATTGTTATGTTTCTCCTCATGTCTTGTCTGTGCTGTGTTTGGGACTGAAATTTATTCCTACAGCTTTACCTAGGATACGTGTTAAAAAGTGAAGTGTTTTTATTGAGTAGGAAATTGCATTTGATTGATTATTGTTTTAGACAGAATAATAATGTGGTGTTGGATAATGTCGATGATAGTATTAATAAGAGTTTTGATGAATCTTTTTATTCACATTCTGCTGTACTGGATATTTCTGATGAATACAATGTTAATGCATATGGCGCTTTAGATACAAGTACCATTTGTGTGAAAAGTTGCTTTATTCCTCCGTTCTCGAACAATTGTATACAGAATTATATTTCTATGATCAATTTTGAAGTGGAGCAAATTTATAATATGTGTATTAATAACAAGTCAGACATTTGTTATAATTTAATGAAAGAACAATGGTTGGAATTTTGTGATTTTTGTAATAATAGGAATTTGGTAGTTAAGCATTCTGACAAAGGCAATCAGATCACAATTTTGCCAATTACCCAGTATTTGGATATTTATTATACTCATTTTAATAATGCAAACGTTTATAAGAAATGTGATTGTTCCTGCTATCTAACTGTTGATGAAGATTTAAGTCTTCTTAAGAGGGGACACCGCTTACGTTAGTTCTCTTTGGAAGATGTGACTAAAACATTTTGTGCACAAAATAGCATTGCGGTGTTCTATTGTCTCCCTAAAACACATAAAGGCCTAGATAAACTTTGTGGGAGACCAATTGTCTCTGCTGAGAAATATTTTTAAAAAAATCTTAGCAGCTTTTTACATGAATATCTGAAGGAATATGTTTTTGGCATCCCTTCATTTATTAAAGATAGTCAGGACCTTTTGGGTAAGATTAAAGGATTTCAGTGGACTGACTCTAAGTTCTGGCTATGTGGATGTCAAAAGTCTTTATACCAACATGCAGCAAGAAATTGATATACAGGTCTTATTTTATTTCTTGGGTGATTCACCTAAATCACACTATATCATTGATTTGGTGGCTTTTTGTCTAAAAAATAATTTTATTGTATTTAATGGTGATATTTTTCATCAATTGCAGGGGACGGCTATGGGGGCAGCTTTTGTCCCCATGCATGCCAACCTGGTAATGGCTGGATTACATCTATACACATGAATTTTATAGGTCGGTCCCATGTTATTTTGTATCGTAGATACATTGATGATTTAATTTTCTTATGTGAGGGTCAGATGGAAAATGCTGAAAAATTTGTGCATGAGTTGCAATGTAATAATATGGGCCTTAGCTTTGATAGTATACAGTTGCGTTCACAGGTAAATTTTTTGGATATTAAGCTGAATGGTTTAGAAAATGGCCTGCATACTAAATTTAATTCTAGAAATCAGTTTCTTTTTGGAGACAGTTGCCATCCACGACATTTATTGTCTGTGTTGCCTTATAATGAATTTCTTAAAATTCATAGAATATGTAGCAACGACAGGACATTTTATAAAGAGATTGGGGAGGCTGAGCATATGTTCTTTCATAGGGGCTATAATGTGATGGATGTTATGGAAGCAAAAAATAAGGTATTTAATTTAAGATGTTCAACTGCTGTGGATAACAGTGAGGCTAATAGGAGCTTATCAAAGCTACACAGTAGACATTTTTACATGGCTGATAATGTTAGATTTTCTAACAAGAGTGACCGAAGGGAAGTTGATTTTGTTACCACCTTCAATGTGCTTACTGATAAAATAGTGAAGTGTGTAAAACAGTTTTGGACGATGTTATTAATAGACAAAGATTTGTGTAGTCTCTTGCGAAAAGATGTTAAGGTTTCTTATAAGAGGGCAAGAAATCTGGCCGATATGGTGGTGCATAATTCTTTTACTCTCCCTGAGGTGAAGGTACAGGGGGTATGTTGACTAAAATGGGTACAGCCCCTTGCAGTAAATGTTAAGCTTGTGAATATTTAGTTAATTTTTGTCCATTTATAAATGGGGTAAGATTACCCATAGGTGCAAATTTACTTGCTGTACAGAAGGTCTGGTATATGCCTTAAAATGTACCTATAAATTATTATACATTGGGGAAACATACAGGAGTTTTAAGGTTCAATTTTCGGAGCATGTGAGGGACTTTAAAAATAAAAAATTAGAGAGTCGATTGGGCATGCATTTTTTACATTTTCATAATTCCAACCCTAACAACCTTTCTGGTTGTGTTTTAGAAAAGGTAGATGTGCGTTTAGGTGAACATATTAATATAAAAGATAAATTATTAAAAAAAGAACCTTTTTTTATTTTGATGTTTGGTACTCTAGAGCATTTTGGCTTGAACAAGGAATGTAATTGGAAGTATGTAATTTGACATAACTGAAGGATGACTTGATTGTTTGATTGAGGGAGGGATTTTTTTAATGTGCAATATATTGTATATATTGGAATGCTTTGTGAGGTATGTGTTATTCTTTGAAGGCTGTTTAGGCTGAGGCACTAAGTTTTTATTAAACTTCTTTTGGACAGTAGCCTTTGTGGTTTCTTTTGAACTTTCTTTTTTTTTGTGGTTGCATGACAGATTCCTGTGTTTACATTCCCATTCACAGAGCCCTCAGGTAGAGACTCAAGGTTGAAGATTCCTACAGCCAATTCACCGTCTTGTCATTTGATGTCTAACTTTAAGGATTTGATTGAACATATAGCCATTAACAGATAGGTTTGGATGATCCTATATGAATAGATATGGTTGTTGCATCCTTTGTAAATACATCCACATGGGTGAGCTTTTTTAAATGAATGGACATCATTTTAAAATTAAGAGCAAATTTTATTTACGGGTATTGTTTATGGGACTCTTTGCCAAGAGTGTTCTGCATTCTATATTGGAAAAAAACAAGCCAAAATTAAAGGAAACAGTGTATGAACATTGTTATGAAATTAAACAAAAGTTGACTAACACCTTATACAAGCTCATTATCCAGGGCACAATTTTAAGTTTATTGTTATAGAGAAAGTTATACCTAATCTGAGAGGGGGAGCTTGGCCATTGCACTTAGAAAGAAGAGAACTTTATTGGATTTTGTTTTTTAATGCAGTAAGATAGCCAGAACTGAACGGACTAGCATCCATTGGATGCCTACTAAAACTTAAGCCACAAATTAGGTAGTGATCCTGTTTTACAAAGAAGTAAATTGCGGACATTTAGTTTATTTTAGGTTTTTGTATGGTAGATTTTTTATGAGTAAAGCACTGATGTTCTGGCTTTTAAGATTTTTAGATATTGTTACTTTAAGAACATGTTTGCTAATTAACTGTTAAATTGATTTCTATCATGTTATGCTTTCACATATTTATAACTCTTTTATTCTGCAATGTACTTGTATATGATGAAGTCACTTTTATTTTACTTTATGAGACAAAAGTGCTTATGCTACCAATAAATGGTGTGTGTTCCCGAGATTGCGTTTGACCTTTGTTCATATTTTTATATTCCCATTCACAGAGCCCTCAGACAGTCTTACAGACTCAAGGTTGGAGATTCCTACAGTCAATTCATTGTCTTGTCATTTGACATTTAGTTTATCCTGAGTTTTCAACCAGTGAATGGCCCTAGCACTTATTAACATAACACTGAAATGAGTTCACATTTACACTTCTGTGAATGAGCATTAGATAAAAGTACCTTCAGTTTTGGTACTACAGAAGGCATTGAGCCTGAGAGCATTGTGGTTTTAGTACCTATAGATTTCCCTGAATGCTCAGAAATCAGGTCTAACTCTCAGAAACAGAAGAAAATTTTAGGCAACATATTGGCTACAAAAAGCTGTGTGGCCTCACTATATCCAGATTAGGAACAATGACTAGTTGCTTTTTGTCTACTTCAAATCAGCATGACTTCTGTGCAGAAAGCTTCTAGGTATGGGACTATTGGCATACTTCCTTCTAATAAAGATATAAAATGCCAGAGTGCATATAAAAAAGAGCTTGTTATCTGTCAAACCTATGGAATTAGTGCACACATGTGCACATACACACACACACACACACACACACGCACACACGCACGCACACACGCACGCACACACACACACACACACACACACACACACACACACACACACACACACACACACACACACAAGCACATGGGCACACACACACACATGCATACACTCACTCACTTCTGTATGCTAAAGTTGGCTTCAAACCTTTATACTGCACTCAGATAAATTAAACAAATGGTATCCAGAGTACTGAAAATGAACAAATATTTTATTACAAATGCAAATTTAAACAAGCAGTTATTCATTTTCCGTATTTCTTTTTTCTTGCTAATTTATGTTATAATGTTATTTTATTTATATATATATATATATATATATATATATATATATATATATATATATATATATATATATATATATGTGTGTGTGTGTGTGTGTGTGTGTGTGTGGGCAATGCTTAGAAATGGAGAACAAGAAAAGTGAACAGTATTAGATGACCACTAGATAAAAAGTCATGTGCATGAGAAGTGATACTATTAATATCAATGAAATTTTTGAGGTTGAATAAAATTTGATGCCATCTTATCTTCATACTTTCCTATCCATAGCTCCATTCTTCAGCATTTATGTGCATTATCATGTTAGTCTAATAGATCCCTAATATTAGATATTTGTAAAAAAATACCTATACATGTATTACTTTCAGATCTTTCTAGAAACATTAACCATTTCCATACATTCAGGTGCTACTCAGGCAGTTAAATATCCATTCTATAGATATCTAAATAGGTACATATCAGTACATACCCAAAGGGGCATGAGCTATCTGGCCATAATAATTAAAATAATTTAAAGCCAGCAAGGGAGTAAACTGATCCTTGTACCATTTAAAGCTATATAAAGTTCAAAATGAGAAGTTATAGTATTTAAATATCAGAGTGTATGCATTGCAGGAACTGGTGTCCTTGCAAGAATTTGAGACAGCAGTACTGACTGCACATTAGGGTGCATGGGGGAGAGTTTCCATTGTCTAGCATATGGCTGGCCGCATGTAGAGAGTAACAGTTATAGGTAAGTAACGTCCACAAAAAGAGTATCCAGCCGAAGTTTAGACTCTAATATTTCATTTGATGAGATTTCTGAGGTCTGTTTTCATCACATTCACCTTAAGAACTGTTTCTTTTGGACATGACAGCATGAAACTGTCTCTTACCATCAAACAGCACCTAATTGATCTCTTTACTTAAATCTGAATGCCTTTCTTCAGAACAAGTCCCTCCCTGTTATAGTTCACTCTGTGTTTTGTATCTCAAAACAAAGGCTGATGTCATAAAGAGGTCAAAAGAGCAGTGAAAACGCACAAGCATGTGACAATATGGAGGGAGCTGAGCTGAAGCTAGCCTGTGAAACATTTCAGTGTAGGGTGGCTTTTCACTTCAAAGTATGCAAGTCATAGCTCAGATGTAGCAACTGAGTATAACATAACACAGTATATGCTCTTGGAGACTAGCATGAGTTTGTTTTGAAACAAATGTCCTAGAACTTCGTACAGTGCGGATTTGTTGTACTGCCCTTATGTTTGATATCACATTGAACCCAAACCCTGGACTTTACTGCGGTGTCATGTTTGGAGCAGTGCTTGTTTCCAAAATCTGTATTTTATGCCAGTCTGACTCTCTACGAGTTGCTTTTCATATTTCTTGTCTGATTTTGAACAATACAGTATGTTCAAAAAGATCACTGTTGCAGTAACCAAAGCTACGTGGGTTTACTTCACCTGTAATTGGCAGATTCCAAAAGCTTTGAGCACCTTCCAGATGTTTCCCCAGCCAGGATCATGTGGAGCACGCTTTTAAAAGGCAGGAGGAGCACCAAAAAAATTAAAATCTTTTTTGCTGCTGAAGCAAATGCTTCTTGGTAGGCCACGTGCTAGTTGGCTGTGATCTACAAGCTGGGCACATAAGTCATTGTGGAGGAAAGCTTTCCTTTCTGAACTGAAATTTATGTGAAATATTGTTTTTTTTTTTTTTTTAAGGAATTATGTGTGTATGTGATTAGAAAATAAAGTGAAAAGGATGGACATATTTATTTTATAGTTATGTGATTCTAATGCTTTTATAAACTTTTTTTTAGGAAAATGGATTTATGTCGAGTCACTAGGGTAATTTTGGCTAATGGAAAAAAAAATAAAACCGTTCACGAAACCACCTTTGATGAACAATTCAACAATTTTGTTTTTGCAGGAGGCAAGTACTATGCCCCCTGGATTTATGAATACCCACTCTAAGGTCATACGACTGTGGATAAAAAAACAAACTTCATTGTCGGGGAATGTAATTTCCATGAACAACTCATAGGACACTCCCCTTCCCCTAATTATCCAATTGGCTCATTACCTTTCCCTACACACTAGTTACAGACACACCCTTACTCACATTCCCCTTCTCACTACTTCCACTACTGTACTATCTCTATCCTTCCGGGCTTCCTTTTCTATCCTGTTACTCCTTACATCACTCCCCATTCCACCATGCCTTCATCATATCATCCTAAACTTAAAAACTTACTCCTCTGTCTTACTGCAGTACACATACTACATATACTTACACAGTACGAAAACTCACACATCACAGCACCCCACCATCCTCTAAAACAAACATCACCTATCAATCTACCTACTACACACAACCATGCAAACATCACCTCTACCTCAACCTACCTCTCCCCAAAGTATCATAGGCTGGCCCACATTAATCTCCAACAAACCAGAAAATCACTATATACTCTCTTCAAACTCCTGAAACTCTTACATACATTTCAGCAACACTGTGTGCTTCATGGGGATATTCAACCTACCCCAGGACCTAATAATAATACCCTACTAAATCCCCAACAGCCCCAAACTACCACTCATATTACCCTGACCAAAACCACTAACTCCTTATTGATAGCCCATCTTAATGTACAGAGCTTAAACAATAAAATTAGCCAACTGCATACTCTACTGGACATACATTCCTTTGATGTCCTTTGTCTAACAGAAACCTGGCTCAAACCAAGAACAAAGGATAACAAAGTAATCCCACCAGGGTACAATATAATAAGGTCAGACCGAACAACAAAAAGAGGTGGAGGTGTAGCAATTTTGTATAAATCTTATCTAAATATATCTCTAGTAGACTTACAATTACCATTAGATAATCACTTCGAAATCCTTGTCTCTAAACTCCAGCTTAATTCTAGCAAATCGATCTATATAATATGCTCCTACCTACCTCCAGTCAATAACGTCAACACCCTTGAAAATATCTTATACTGCTTATCATCTTCCCTCCCTCAAGAAACCTTTGTACTTGGAGACTTTAATATAGACTGAAACTGATGTACTTCAGATGAACCTTCAATCCATATAAACTTGTACGGATTTTCTCAATTTATCACCACCCCAACAAGAATCCATAAGCCAACTAACAAAGAGAGTACATTAGACTGGATCCTAGTAAGAAACCATCCCCTCACTTATGTAGCAGACACCCTGCCTGATGATATTAGCGACCATTTACTCACCTATATAATTAGGCATAAAACCTTCTTCCTTAAACAACCTATCTTTAAAACTATAAGAAACAGAAAACACTTTAATGCTGTAAGTTTCCAAGCTGAGATATAAGCCTGTGATTGGTCTCCCTTAAAACAAATCCCCCTGAGGAAGCAGTATCCTATTTTAACTCCAAATTCTTACAAATACTGGAATACCACACCCCTAGTCGATCCATTAGAACCAGAAGTAAAGCAGCACCATGGCTCTCTAAAGAGACAAGACACAAAATCCTATTAAGAAATAAGATTTGGTCTAAATGGAGAAACACTAAAAACCGAACCGATCACCAGAACTACAAACCGCATAGAAACACCACAAAGAAATCTATACTCCTTGATAAAAAAAAAACTACTACCTTAAACTCCAAGACCGGCATCAACAAACCCCCCAAACGTTTTGGACAGCTATTAATAGACTTTTACACCCAGGACACTCCAAGACTGCAACTCCATCAGCACTTTCCCTAAGCACATCTAAGGAGATTGCTGACACCTTCAATACCTCCTTTACAGAAACTGTACAGTCTCTTGCAAATTCCTTACCTCTTGTCACCCCAGCCCTCCCATTCGCCATGACTAGCAGACCCCCTACCTTTCTACTAAATCCAGACTCTACAGCTTTCATCCACACCTTACTTACTAAACTTAAACCATGTACCCCATCCGTTGATCTCTTACCAGCGGAATACCTGCAAATTGCAGCTAAAGTTCTCTCCTATCCTATTTCCATACTAATCAATAGAACTATTACTGAAGGTTCCATCCCATCTGTCTGGAAAATTTCACATATAATTCCTCTTCATAAGGGAGGCAACTCAACCAAAATATCTAACTATCACCCTATAGCCCTGCTCTCCCCTCTAGCCAAAATAATGGAAAAATGTATCCACCACCAGCTACTTGATCACCTTTTCCAATATAACCTTCTAGCAGACTGTCAACATGGTTTTAGGCCTCACCATAGTACTACTACTGCCCTACTATCCTTCACAGATTGCATCAACAGGCATACAGAATAATAGGCTTTCTACTGCTCTGTTTATAGACCTATCAAAAGCCTTTGATATGGTGAGCCATCAATTACTACTACAAATACTAGAACAATACTCACTCAACACACAGGCATTACAGTGGTTCAAGTCCTACCTAGAAAACAGACAGCAGGCTGCCTTCTGGGACAATAACCTTTCCACTCTTCATCCCATTACTCTTGGGGTCCCACAAGGCTCCATCCTGGGACCTCTCCTCTTCTCTATCTTTATCAATGACCTACAGCTAAATATTCCACAACCTACCTGCATACAATATGCAGATGATTCCACACTAGTGTGTACTGCCACCTCATCTGCTGAGCTACAAGCCATCACTCAGACAGTATTTAACTCGGTTGAAAAATGTTTTTTGCAACGTTACCTCCTACTAAACACCAAAAAAAACAAAACAAAAAACAAATTACTTGTTTTTACTCCAACACAGAAGTCCCCTCCAATATATCCTACTGTCAAATCCAGCAATGGTACTATAATTACACCTGATCCAACCACCAAGCTGTTAGGAGTAACAATAGATCACAATCTCAACTTTGATACACATATTAATACTACAATTAAAGCTGTTAATAGGAAACTGGGCTCAATCTAAAAGATTAAGTCCTTCCTCACCCCTGATGCCAGAACCACCATTGCCCATACCCACCTGATCCCTACTCTCCTCTATGCTTCGTCTATCTTTACAAATCTTTCCAAAACTAACCTAAACAAACTAGCAACCTTCTACAACAACATTGCCAGATTTGCTACATGTTGACCATATAAAACCCATCACTGTTTAAATCTGAAACAACTAGGCTGGCTTGAACTCCAAAACCAGCTACTATTTCAGCAACTTACATTTACCCATAAGATTCTCTTTCACACCGATAGGACACCTATTCTTTGTAGCATTGTCACTCCTTAGAGAAATCTTACTACCTTACGCTCAGCAAATAAATTACAAGTAACCACCCAGAAATCCCTTAATCAAGCCGGGGACTCCCTCTTTTCTAATTCCGTGGGTAAGAGTTGAAACAAACTGCCCTGTGACTTACAATTACTTTCATCCTTATCACTTTTCAAACACCAGTTAAAACTACACCTTAAAGTGCATTGGTTATGCCCATGAACCAACCCAGATTAACACCAACCTTCTAGCATGCTTCCTTTTCCCCCTCTATTTCCCACTAGGGTGCAAATTCACCCTCTTCTTAGCCAATATTGTAATTTTCTTATTTCCTTCTTACTTCATGAAACTTACTCTTCACTTTTCTATAACCCCTCTCCTCCTCTTGATATTGTCTGTGTGTTGGTACTTATAACACCTATCTCATTTCACGCAAAGCCCTGCAAGCATAATAACTATACAGAAACCTTCCCCCCTTCCACACTATTTTTGTCTAACTGTTGTCTAACTTTATACGTCTTGTATAAACTTCTCATACTACCACTTAACCAACACCCTCATTTATCCTTCTCTTTTGTTGTTTGTTCCTTCTATGCTAACCTAAACCTACTTTGAATTTATTACTTACCATTTTGAATCTTTGCTGTTTGAAGCTATTTTATAACTAAATCAGACTATACCTTTTGCTGTAAATGCCTTTTCTTTTAACATGCATTATTTCTTATGTAATAATTTTACTGTTTTGATTTATTTTCATTTGTAGTCCTGTTATAAATTAGCTTAATTTTGGAGCTTATCTCCCAGGGCCTCTACTGAAAATTGACATGTATCCAGTTAGACTAGCCCAGTTAACAAATGTAAAATAAAGTAAATAAATAAAATAAATACATTTTCTGCATGTAGCTGTTTGCCTTTATTTCCTGGGAGCTTTTCCCTTTTTATTCTCTATTTGCCATTACTCAGTGGTGTGGCAGCTTTTCCTATGCTCTGTTTACAGCTAAAACTGGTGTTCCCTCTGTAATGAATATTTTCCAGTCTTCTTTCCTTACCTCCCCACCTCCAAATTTCATTTGTGACACACAACGTAAATGAGGAATGCCATGCAGCAGGCAGGTCTTTTACATGGAGTTATTTTCTATACTGCATGTGCTGTCTGTTCTGCTGTGTCGTGTTTCTGTACTCATTTTGTCTAGGGTACAACGCTTCATTTGTATTTCATTGCACTTTGTGAGACTTCCCTTCAGTGTAGTACTATTGCATTTTTGTTGCAGAATCGTTCTGAATTTCAGTTTGTGTAATAGCCAAATTGCCTTTAATAATGAAAATTAAACAGCACACTAACATTTTCTGTAGTCTATGCAATGGGAATGAATATTTGATATTTACCCTTGCTCGGTGTTGTGTTGTTGAGCACACATTTTTGTTTTAAACACATAACCCCAGTAAATGAACACCTATGGAAACCAGTGCTTACTATTCCATCAACTTTAGTATCTGAGTTTAAAATTAATCAGGTAGTCATGCCTTAGTTTTGCTGTGCACAAAGATGTTTGTTTGTGAAGCAATACATCTGTAGCTGGAAAGCTGTACTGCATAAACAAAATTACTTGTTTTTGCAATTTTTAAATACCAAGTCCCCCCCCCCCCATCAAATGGTAGACTTGACTTGAGGGTTCACTGCTTCTGTTGTTACATAATGATGAAAGCAAAGTACCTGCAGTTATAGAATGACTTCTGTGGCCCAGTTAAGCTTTTACCAAACTGCGTAGCTATTCCCTGTTATATGCTAATCTGTTCATTTTTGTCTTTCATTCATTTATCCAAATAAGCTAATTACTTAGCTATGAGTATTAAGCATATACTTTTAAAAATTATCTGTGCAAAACCATTCAAATAAAGTACAAGATCTTCAGTTTTTACTTTGTGTATCAGTTATTGAGTTAAAAAAAAATCAAACTGATTCTGAAATGTATACACAATAACGTAAGCTCTTCCTGTTGAATCTCCCTAAGATGTCATGTTTTAATTTTGTATCGTCACCTGAATAATTCTAAGATAAGGATGCACATGTGTTCGGTGTAGTCTACATTTTCATTTTTCCATCTCCACTGTTTTTAGTTCATTCCTAAAAAGCCCTTTATATTTTTTGAGTGTTACTTTATTAATTCAAAAGCATAATTAACAGATCCTAAGTATTTAACTGTTTTATAGGCTAGTAATGTTTGTAAACAGTGGCATTAATGCTTCAGTGGAAAAAAAACATTAAGATTACTTGCAGGAATGACTTGCCAAGGTCATATCTAATATATGTGGGTTGCTACTTTTTAAAATATTACCTAGTTATAGCACAACCCAGACTTCTAAAAAATATATTAAGTACATTTTCTGTTCTGTTTGGAATTTGAGTGATAATTCTGATGCATAATATTTTGATTTTTTTTTCTGCCAGTTTAATTATATAAGAAATGGAACTTCATTAAGATTGCCATGATACAAGGCCTCACATTTGTCTAAAGGAAAGAAGCCAAAGGTTTCAAATAAAAGCTGCAATTAGCTCAGTGAAGCACCGTAATTAGCGTCACAGTCATTGCTTCATATAAATGATTTCATGTATTGGTTCATTGAATGTTTAAATGGAGGAACTGAATACGATGAATAGAAATATACTTTCGAGGCACTAGACACATTTTACACAACACGGATACTATGAGAGGTCATCTTTTTGCACATTTTTTTAGTTGAGACTGCCTGTCTACCCTTCTAAGGTCCAAATGTTTTGTTTTCTTGAAATATTTTTCATAGTCCAAAAATTATCTTAAATGATGTGAATAAGCAATAATGCATGGAATGAAAAAAGATTTTTTTCTGAAACAAAGTTCGAGTTTAAACAGACTTACTGGTTCAAGTTGATTCCCTTTCAACAAGCTTTTTGACTGGAGTCTCCCTTTCTCATTCCAAAGGTATACAATATTTAGATATTTAGTAGGCAAGTTACGCTTATTCTTAACTACAAGCAGTCTGTGTCTGATGGGGTCTTGTCTATTTTTGGGGTGAGGGGTTAATACTTTTATCAGCATTCACTACTTTAAATGCTTAATGCTTTATTGTGTTCTGATATTTCAGAACCATCACAAAACATTATTCCCATTGTCAAAATGGGTCTTAGCATGAATAATCATATAAGACTCCTCTGTTTTATTTTTTATATTCATTACACACAATAAATATATATCCTCCAAAAAAACCTAGATTAATATGCTATTATTTCTGATAATGCTGTATTATTCCTTGCTGATTGAATATACAAAGCTGTGGGCTATGGCCGCTTAAATAAGGGCATGCATTTTGATACTGAAAAGTCATTTGACTCAGCTGCATACAAAGAATTTTTGAAGGAAGTTAAGCCAGGAGGACTTGGTCACAACCCATTATGATAGCTCAGCAATTATCTGGGTGCCAACCCCTTTAGGGCTGAAGGGGAAGAAGTACTTTCTCATGCTATATTTTCTTAAAATGCTTGTTGTTAGAGTACAACACCTTATTATTATCAGTAACCTGAGCACCAACTCACATAGCCCTAAGGCTAGCATGACACTTTATGCCAATGACACAATCCCATGTGATAACTCAAAAATGATGTGGAATAAGTTACCTCTTAGTGTAGGAATAAAGGTATGAGGATCAGACAAAAATAGTGTTATATGGCACTGGCAAATGTCTTGCGATCTTACACTTTGATTTTAGACTCTTAGTCAAAGTTGCTGAGGAGAATGCATAGGAATTGATTATTGTTTGAAATACCTTTGACTTTAGTTAAATGACACATGGACATTCTCTAGACATGCAAGCAAAACATGTTCGAAACCCACTCTCTTCTAAAGTTGTACATGGTGTTTAGCTCCTTCAGCAATGAAGAACAATTTGTTAATATTCAGGTTAAAAGCTTGCTTACTCTCAACAGTCAATAAAATTGTCTGGCTATGCTACAAACTTTGTTTAATACAATATTGAGTAAAACACAGCTCACTTTAAAAAGAATTGAGTAAAACTGAGTAAATTGCAGCTCACTTTAACTTTAAAAAGAACTGAGTAAAAACATTATAACGTTGTATTCCTTTAGGCTGCATACTCACAGACCCTGGAAATCTTTGTAGTTTGGTATAGCCCTGGTCTACTTGACCTCGCTTCACTCAAGCTTGCTCAGCATCTCACCCTGCCCCAAACACCACCCGCCCCCACTAGTGCTAAATTTAAGCCCAATAAACCACTTACCCCTCCTACAACCTATTATAGATAACCCACACCTCGATACACCACCCCATACACCACCCCTTCCTGCCAACAACCCTCTCAGTTCTCCACCCACGTTCCTTACCAAGTACCACTACTATTAAGATGAGACCAATTATGTTCCTCTCAGTTATATTGCCTGGGCTATATCTCCTCATCATCTATGAAAACAAGCCCTGGCTTGGCTTCACTACCCTATATCTCATACCATCTCTGCTCCCACCTTGAGAGAATCAGAGCAACCCCTAGCTCACTACAAACCTGTCCTCTCTACTTTTAACAACCACCAACTAACTAGACCACAGTCCATCTCCCCCAAAACTAGATATTATCATAAAATAATAAGTAAAGCAGCAAAACTAATAATCTGTCCCTGAAGGAGTGAACTCAGCACAAGAGCTTGTAGTAATTGGTCGTTTTGGACCATTTCCAGCTCTTTTGAAGTTCCCTGTTTAAAATCCGCCCCTGAGCGTTTTTTTCTGGCTATACTACTCAGAAACAGCTCCTCGTGGTCCTGCAGAGTGGTGCTACCAGCAGAGAACTGAGAAAAGCGACTACTTTCCTGATCTAAGTATTTTTTTGCTGTTTTTACCTGAGAGACCTTCCTTTTCTTACTTTGAACAAGTTTAAACTGCTTTATTACCTGTTTTTTGCATTGTACATTATCAGCACATAAAGTTACATTTGGTCAAAAGTTTGTTGTTAAATTTAACTGTTGAGGCTACCCACTAAAGTGAGCTAGCCTGTGTAAGTGATTTATTAGTGTTTTTCCTGCATTTCTGTGTACTTTTTAACCTAAAAAAAACAAAAAAAAAACAAAAAAAATCCTTGTTTTCCCGCCTTTCTTGACTAGTTTAGACCAGTATACAGGCTTTGCTGTATTCTGGACTGTGGTGTAGTTACTGTGTTGTCCATTGCCTTACTTGGATAGAAGGAAGTTTCTTTGCTCACCAGTGGGAGTGGGGAGCCTTGAGCAGCCTATCTGCCCTGAAGGAGTGACCTCAGCACAAGAGCTTGTAGTAATTGGTCGTTTTGTACCATTTCCAGCTCTTTTGAAGTTCCCTGTTTAAAATCCACGTTTGAGTGGCTTTGCGCAATTGTGCGCATAGCGTAGCACCGGTTAAACAGGCTTAAACTATTCATGGCTCCTCCAAGTCTGCACTTCAATTTTTCCCTTAAGAAAGCTCTACTTTCAACAAAATCAGTCTATTCGCTTTATCATAAGCCTAGCACTTGCTCCTAAAACCTTTCTTTTAAGTGAAGCACCCTTAAACTAACGTAAGCACTACATCCACCTACAAGCCATGCTAATACCCACTTCCCTTCAAAGTCCTCTCTCTGACCCAGTTACACATCACCCCCTAATACTATTCTGGCATGTCGAGTGGTATATTACTGATGTCCTCTCCAGTTTAGCTGGTTAATCTGGGAATCCTGAGACAATGTAACAATTGTCTCATGTACACAGACAACCCTCTCCTCCTCCCAACAAACACAAACACATGTGAGAGATGCAACTATATAGCCAAACTGGAGGCTGAACTCTCTCAACACAGGACTAGCAAGACCAGACAGGAGAAGAAGGTAACCACACACACAACAAACCCAGTCTCACATAAACCAACCACAACTGCAAACCAAACACATAGTAACACAAAGACATACTCGGAGGCTCTAATAAAAAACTTACCGAAACAACAGAGGCTCCCAAAGCAGACATCCAAGAAAACACCACCTCAAAACTCTGCACAAGCAACACATAGTACACAAAGTCAGTGTGCCAAACAATCACAGCCCTTAAGGCAAAACACCATGCCTGATACACTAGTAATAGGTGACTCTATAGTCAGACACACTGACGTCCCGCTTATCAGGCTGAACAAAGAGAGGGTAATGGTGAGCTGCCTGTCGGGAGCTAGGATCCGCCACATAACACAAGCACTCAGGTCACTCCAAAGCAAGTACAAATATGACTCCGTCATTGTTCATGCAGGCGTGAATGACCTGAGACGTACCTCCTTGGACTACATGAAAAGAGACATAGAGGAGCTCTCTGATTATGTAGCCCAGGCCGGTATGACCCTGACCCTGAGCAGCATCTTGCCCTCACCAAGAATGATGCCACAATACAAAGTCAAGATGATCAGCTTTAATAATTGTCTCAATTACTGGTGTCATTCTAGGGGGATCCAATGTCTGTCTGCTTGGGATGACATGCTGGACAAGCCACGCTGCTTCGCAAGGGATGGCTTGCACCTGTCACCACTGGGCTTCCGGATATTGGCTAAGGCTCTTGTCACACCCATAGTGCCTTTTTTAGGCAAGGCTCAAAAGACAAACCCACTACCTTAGAAAACAATAAAGGAAATAAAACTAAGGGTAATGCTGCTCAACGCCCGAAGTCTAAATCTCAAGACGCAGGCTCTCAAAGCACTCCTCAATATGGAGAGCATCGATGTCTGTGCAGTAATTGAAACCTGGTTCAAGGCTCCTGAGAGCACCCCAGCCCTACCAGGTTATACCTCGTATCATGCATTTCGGCCCCAAAACCTGGGCCGAACCACAAAAGGAGGGGGAGTGTCCATATTCATTAAAGACACCCACACCTCCAGGTTAGTGGCAATGCACGAAGCATCAGAGACCATCCATGTGCAACTAACCATAGGCAAAACTGCTATACAACTTGTAGCATGCTACAGACCACCCTCACAATCTCAGGAACTCCATTCAGCCTTCCTGAAGACACTGGAGGATATGAATGTCTCACCAAATACCATCATGTTGTGAGACTTCAAATACCTAAACATAGACTGGGTGCATTACTCAAGCCCCAACACCCTAGCCCAAAGTTTCCTGGAATTCATCAACTCAAATGCGATGGAACAACTAGTCACCTCCCCCACAAGGGGAAATAATATACTTGACCTGATCATCACACACATGGGGACAAAATGCTCAACACCGGAAGTATACCCCTCACTAGTGAGATCAGACCATAAACTAATAACCCTAGATATTCATATCCCACCTCCACCCCCAGCACAAAAGACCACAGTGAGAAACTTCTCAAAAGCTGACTTTACACTCCTTAGGACTGAAATGGTATCCTTCAAGCCCCCTGGGCCAGTGGAAACCACATCCCACACTGCTGAATCCTTCACAAATGCTTTCTACGGGCATCTCCAAGAATGCATGGATCATGCAATCCCAAATAAAACCAAGACCTTTTCCACCAAAGGCAGGCATCCTATCTGGTGGACCCCAGCCATAAACAAACTTTATAACAAGAGTAGTAATCACAAGGCCTTCTTCAGTTATGTTAGAAACCTGGGTGGAAACCCTCAGATATGTGCAGAGTTAGTTCATAACAGCAAAAAATACAGTGAACCCACAGATATTGCCAACATACTGGCAGACAGGTTCAGTGCAAATTTCTCCCCTCCCTCTCCCCCAAAAGACGAAATAAATATCTCAGCTGAATGCAACCTCCCTGAAATCTCAGATGTCCAGGTGAGAGCTGCCCTCAGCAAAGTTAAAAATACAGCATCCATGGGACCTGACAGTGTCCCGGGTTGCGTGTTGCATGAACTCCTAGAGGAGCTAAACCCGCACATAAGAACGCTGTTTAATCTTAGCCTTGCTACAGGATATGTCCCTGAACACTGGCGTACAGCTACAGTGGTCCCACTCCACAAAGGTGGCACCTCTACAGACCCTGGAAACTACCGCCCCATAAGCTTGACCAGCCTGGTCCGCAAAGCTATGGAAAGGATCATTATGGAACTCATAAACAAAGACATCGGGGACCTACAGACAATTGACTCTACCCAGTTCAGCTTTGTAAAAGGCAGATCCTGTCTTTTAAACCTGGTGGACTTTTTTGAAACAGTCACTAGAGCCATCAATGAAGGTAAAGCAGTTCATACAGCCTACCTCAATCTGGCAAAAGCCTTCGACACAATACCCCACTCAGGCATCATAGACAAGCTTAAATGTAAACCCATTTGTCAAAAGATGGGTTACAAACTGGCTAAAGGACAGAACCCACAAAGTCGGAATAGCTAGAGCTATGTCAGACTCTAAGCAAGTCACAAGTGGAGTCCTACAGGGCTCTGTCTTGGGACCCCTCTTGTTCGGCATTTATTTCTCAGATGTGCAGACAAACATAGGGGGGTTGTGGCTGACAAAGTTCGCAGATGACTGCAAACTAGGCGCCATAGTCGACACACCAGCTGACACATGCATCCTCCAGAAGGGCCTCACAGAAACAGATGACTGGTGCCAGAGTCGTGGCCTTAAACTAAATGCCAAAAAATGTATAGTCATCCCTTTGGAAAAAACAGTACCCACAAATTACCACATAGGTGGTAATCCATTAAGTATGGAAAAAGTAATCAGAGACCTGGGGACCCAAGTTGACAGTGACCTCTCATTTGACACCCACATCGCTAAAGTGGTTAGAAAGACCTTCTACCTTGCCCACCTTATCAAGAAGGGATTCACATCCAGATCAAAGGATGTCATTGTACCCTTATATTCCTCCCTTATCAGGCCTATGATTGCGTACAATGCCCCATTTGGTATGTACCTCACCCGGCACCTGCAGCAGCTGGAGAGACCCCAAAAGTACCTTACCAAGAGGATCAAGGGTCTCCAGCATATGTCATATGCTGCCAGACTGAAAAAGCTCCAGCTCTATTCAGTAGCATACCACCTGCTCAGAGGTGATCTGTGCCTTATGTACAAGGCCATGTCCAATTCAGAATTAATGGACATGCTCCACCTCAAAAAATCCAAATCCATCAGAGCCACAAGAGCTAAAGATTTAAACCTCAGCACAAATATGAATAGGACATGCTGGAGGGACAGATTTATAACCCAGAGGCTTCCCGCACTCTGGAACAGGATACCTGTCCGTGTTAGGCAGA
The DNA here is from genome assembly GCF_019279795.1 of Protopterus annectens. Taxonomy (NCBI): domain Eukaryota; kingdom Metazoa; phylum Chordata; order Ceratodontiformes; family Protopteridae; genus Protopterus; species Protopterus annectens. The sequence continues at coordinate 1,462,464,971 of NC_056745.1, read as the reverse complement.
GCCCCTCACTGACTCTCTTCAAGAGAAATCTGGACGAATGGATGGGAGATCGTAGGTTTACCCCGGGGGTCATCTCTGTGTCATTGCTAGATAGAGGCACAGTAAACTAAATTTAATTTAACAAGAACTTTAACTCTGCTGACTTTCAGAATGAACTCAGAGCATGCAGTTCAGCCATACTTAAAGAACTTCCACTAGATGATGCTGTAGACTATTTTAATTCTAAATTCCTCTCCATTCTAGATTCACATGCTCCGGTCCGCACCTCAGAACCAAAACTAAGACCACCCCTGGCTCTCCAAAGAAACCAAAATCATAGCAAGAAATAAAGCATGGGACAAATGGAGCATCTCCAAATACCCACTTGACAATATTAAATTCCGACAACTAAGGAATGATACCAAGAAAGCCACATTGTTAGACAAAAAAAACTTCTATCAACAACTTCAGCAAAAACACCAGAACAAACCTCAAAAATTTTGGGCAGGCATAAACAAACTTTTCCACCCGGCCCAAACCTCCACCCCCACCCCCTCAACTTGCGACCTTAAAACTCCAGAGGAAACTGTTAACATCATTAATAATTTTTTTAACAAAACCATCCAGTCACTAGCTAGCCAACTACCCCCCACCAGCTCCTTTCAAAACTCCTCCACAACCACTACTCCACTCCCTTTCACCTTCCAACCTGTAGCTACATCGACCATCCGATCTCTAATTAACAAACTAAAGCCCACTACCCTGGCAGCTGATCTCCTCCCATCAGAATATTTACAAAAATGGGCAGATGCTATTGCATACCCTGTCTCGATCATAATAAACCGCACCTTGACTGAAGCCACTATCCACTCTCTCTGGAAGGCTTCCCCTGTCATTCCCCTTCATAAAGGAGGGAATTCTTTAGGCCTCTCAAACTCTTGACCAATAGCCATACTATCATCACTGGCCAAAATTATGGAAAAGTGCATCCACAACCAATTAATGCACTATCTCACCCAAAATAAACTACTGGCCAACTCTCAGCATGGTTTTAGGCCACACCACAGCACCACATCAGCCCGCCTATCCTTCTCTAACTTTATCAACATCAAACAAAACAATAACAAACTTACCTCAGCTCTCTTCCTAGATCTCTCTAAGGCCTTTGATATGATCAATCACCAACTGCTTCTCCACACCTTAAAGAAACTGCCACTGAATAGTAGCTCTATTAAATGGTTCCAATCTTACCTGTCTGATAGACAACAAGCAATTTTATGGCAGAATACCCTATCCACACATCTACCCATTACTCTAGAAGTCCCCCAAGGCTCCATACTAGGACCACTACTCTTCTCAGTCTTTATCAATGACCTATCCACCATCACTCCCATGGCCATCTGCATCCAATACGCGGACGACTCTGCTTTAATATGTACCACCTCCTCTTCAACTGAGCTTATGACCCTAAGCCAATACTTTCAATGATGTAGAAAAATGGTTTGCAAACTGTCAGCTTCTATTAAACCCCAACAAAACTAAATTTCTCATCTTTTCCCCCACCTGCAAATCCTCCTCACCATTCTTTACTATAAGATCCAACAGTGGCACAATTATATCCCCAGATACTTGCACAAAACTCCTGGGCGTCACAGTCGATAACACCCTAAAATATGATATCCACGTCAATAAAACTATCAAATTTGTCAACAAAAAACTGGCCTCCCTATACAGGATCAAACCCTTCCTCACTCCTTTGCAAGAACCACTATCGCTCAGTCCCACCTACTATCTACCCTCCTCTATGCCTACCCCCTCTTCATTAACCTGAACCAAGCCACTCTTACTAAACTTGCTAGTTGTTACAACCATATTGCTAGATTTGTTACAGGTGCTACCTTTAGGACCCACCATCATATCAACTTATCTCAACTAAGATGGCTGGAGTGGCCCAGTCTTCTCCAATACAACCAACTTATAATAACCGACAAAATATTATATCAACCCGAAAAAACACCAGAACTAAATAAGATCATCAAACCATACAGCAACCTGAGGTCACTATGCTCTGCTGATAAACTGCTGTTACAAATAACTAAGAGCATAAATGTGGCTGGGGACTCTCTATTCGCCTGCTCAGTAGGCAAAACTTGGAATATGCTACCTGCCAAACTCACTCACCAACCCTCTTTAACCTTGTTCAAAAAAAGCCTCAAACTATACTTCTTATAGCATTGGCAGTGTCCCTGCTTAAACCCCGACTAATCACCACCCACTGTTTCTGCAAACTCTCCCTAAGCAGTTCAGTCATATAATCTTATAAGTTTATAAATTATCAATGGGACTTAGTCCATAACTGTGTATTATTGTCTGAAATTGAAGCCACATGATTTTGATGTTGTCTACTATGATTTATCTGTGTTTGTAACCCTACTGAAAACTGCATATTATACTTATCTCTAAATGTTTCTATTGTTCTTAGTTGTATCTGTTTGTGACCCTACTGAAAACTGCATATTATACTTATCTCTAAATGTTTCTATTGTTCCTAGTTGTATCTGTTTGTAACCCTACTGAAAACTGCATATTATACTTATCTCTAAATGTTTCTATTGTTCCTAGTTGTATCTGTTTGTAACCCTACTGAAAACTGCATATTATACTTATCTCTAAATGTTTCTATTGTTCCTAGTTGTATCTGTTTGTAACCCTACTGAAAACTGCATATTATACATATCTCTAAATGGTTCTATTGTTCCTAGTTGTATCTGTTTGTAACCATACTGAAAACTGCATATTATACTTATCTCTAAATGTTTCTATTGTTCCTGGTTGTATCTGTTTGTAACCCTACTGAAAACAGCATATTATACTTATCTCTAAATGTTTCTATTGTTCCTAGTTGTATCTGTTTGTAACCCTACTGAAAACTGCATATTATACTTATCTCTAAATGTTTCTATTGTTCCTAGTTGTATCTGTTTGTAACCCTACTGAAAACTGCATATTATACTTATTTCTAAATGTTTCTATTGTTCATAGTTGTACCTGTTTGTAACCCTACTGAAAACTGCATATTATACTTATTTCTAAATGTTTCTATTGTTCATAGTTGTATCTGTTTGTAACCCTACTGAAAACTGCATATTATACTTATCTCTAAATGTTTCAAGTATTCCTAATGTATTTCTACTCTATTTTCCAGAGCTTTTCTCCCCAGGCCTCTGCTGAAAATGGACATATATTCAGTTGGACTTTCCCAGTAAATAAATGTAAAATAAATAAATAAAAATTATTATTAATGCATTTTCATTTTAAATTTATATGGCAAGCTTCTAATCTGACTGACTGCAAATACCCAGGCATTTCAAATTGTGCTAAACAAATTTTGCTTATTCATATGAAGTTCTTCAGTAAAAGAACACCATTGTGTTTCAATACAGAAAGGTTACTGTTTGCCAGGCATTCTGAGAAATAAAGGCTTTAGTTGTCTGAATGACATACAAATTTGAACACAAAGGCCATCCTCATTCACTCAATAGATTGCATTATTTAAAAATCCTTCATACTATTCTTATGTTCTTCTATTCTATTTATCTTCACTCATAACCCTCTTGGCATATTCCCGGTTTGCAACAGCTATGTATTATCCTCTTTTGGACCTAAAGTATGTAACTCAGCACTGACCTCTGGTACAAAAATTCACTCCACATTTTCTCTTTCCACTCATAATGCTAATTACTTGAAGAGGTCAAAGTGCAGCCAGATAGTTTTGTATGTAAATAATGAAAACTATAAATTGCTGTACCTTTTTCAACAAGGCTGGCCATTGGAACAACTAAACTATAATCGTGTATGTCATTATATTTTAGGCTATGTGTTACTTCATGTATGTCACTACATTTTAGTCTATGTGTTACTTTGTGTATGTCGTTACATTTTAGGGTATGTGTTACTTTGTGTATGTCATCATATTTTAGGCTATGTGTTACTTCACGTATGTCATTACATTTCAGGTTATGTGTTACTTCATGTATGTTGTCATATTTTAGGCTATGTGTTACTTCGTGCATGTCATCATATTTTAGGCAATGTGCTACTTTGTGTATGTCGTCATATTTTAGGCTGTTACTTCGTGTATGGCTATGTGTTACTTTGTGTATGTCATTATATTTTAGGCGATGTGTTACTTTATGTATGTCATTACATTTTAGGCTATGTGTCACTTCCTGTATGTCATTATATTTTAGGCTATGTGTTTCTTCATGTAAGTCATTACATTTTAGGGTATGTGTTACTTCGTGTATGTCACTACATTTTAGGCTGTTACTTCGTGGATGGCTATGTGTTACTTCATGTATGTCATTATATTTTAGGCTATGTGTTACTTCATGTATGTCATTATATTTTAGGCTATGTGTTACTTCATGTATGTCATTACATTTTAGGCTATGTGTTACTTCATGTATGTCATCATATTTTAGACTATGTGTTACTTCGTGTATGTAATTACATTTTAAGGTAGGTGTTACTTTATGTATGTCATTACATTTTAGGCTATGTGTTACTTCTTGTATGTCATTATATTTTAGTCTATGTGTTACTTTATGTATGTCATTATATTTTAGGGTATGTGTTACTTCGTGTATGTCACTAAATTTTAGGATATTTGTTACTTCATGGATGGCTATGTGTTACTTCATGAATGTCATTATATTTTAGGCTATGTGTTACCTCATGTATGTCGTTATATTTTAGGCTATGTGTTACTTCCTGTATGTCATTATATTTCAGGGTATGTGTTACTTTGTGTATGTCATTACATTTTAGGGTATGTGGTACTTCCTGTATGTCATTATATTTTAGGCTATGTGTTACTTCATGTATGCCATTATATTGTAGGCTATGTGTTACTTCGTGTATGTCATTACATTTTAGGTAATGTGTTACTTCATGTATGTCATTACATTTTAGGGTATGAGTTACTTTGTGTATGTCACTACATTTTAGGCTATGTGTTACTTCATGTATGTCATTACATTTTAGGGTATGTGTTACTTCGTGTATGTCACTACATTTTAGGCTATATGTTACTTCATGTATGTCATTACATTTTAAACTATGTGTTACTTTGTGTATGTCATTATATTTTAGGCTATGTGTTACTTCATGTATGTCATTACATTTTAGGGTATATGTTACTTCGTGTATGTCACTACATTTTAGGCTATGTGTCTCTTCATGTATGTCATTGTATTTTAGGCTGTCTGTTACTTCATGTATGTCATTATATTTTAGGCTGTGTGTTACTCCATGTATGTTATTACATTTTAGGCTCTGTGTTACTCCGTGTATGTCATTACATTTTAGGCTATGTGTTACTTCGTGTATGTCATTACATTTTAGGGTATGTGTTACTTTGTGTATGTCAATACATTTTGGGGTATGTGTTACTTCATGTATGTCTTCATATTTTAGGTTATGTGTTACTTCATGCATGTCATTACATTTTAGGGTATGTGTTACTTCATGTATGTCATTATATTTTAGGCAATGTGTTACTTTATGTATGTCATTATATTTTGGGGTATGTGTTACTTCGTGTATGTCACTATGTGTTACTTCATGTATGTTATTACATTTTAGGCTATATTTTACTTCTTGTATGTCATTATATTTTAGGCTGTGTGTTACTTCATGTATGTCATTATGTGCTACTTTGTGTAAGTCATTACATTTTAGGCTATGTGTTACTCCGTGTATGTCATTACATTTTAGGGTATGTGTTACTTCGTGTATGTCATTATGTGTTACTTCGTGTATTTCATTACATTTTAGGCAATGTGTTACTTTGTGTATGTCATTACATTTTAGGGCATGTGTTACTTCCTGTATGTCATTACATTTTAGGCTATATGTTACTTCGTGTATGTCATTATATTTTAGGCTATGTGTTACTTCATGTATGTCATTACATTTTAGGCTGTGTGTTACTTCGTGTATGTTATTACATTTTAGGTTATGTGTTACTTCATGTTTGTCATTACGTTTTAGGGTATGTGTTACTTCATGTATGTCATTACATTTTAGTGTATGTGTTACTTTGTGTTTGTCATTACATTTTAGGCTATGTGTTACTTTGTCTATGTCATTATATTTTAGACGGTGTGTTACTTCGTGTATGTCATTACATTTTAGGGTATGTGTTACTTCGTGTATGTCATTATGTGTTACTTCATGCATGTCAGATTTTCGGCTATGTGTTACTTTGTGTATGTCATTATGTGTTACTTCGTGTATGTCATTACATTTTAGTCTATGTGTTAATTCATGTATGTCATTATGTGTTACTTCGTGTATGTCATTATATTTTAGGCTATGTGTTACTTTGTGTATGTCATTATGTGTTACTTCGTGCATGTCATCATATTTTAGGCTATGTGTTACTTCGTGCATGTCATTACATTTTAGGCTATGTGTTACTTCATGCATGTCATTACATTTTAGTCTATGTGTCGCTTCCTGTATGTCATTATATTTTAGGCTGTGTATTACTTCCTGTATGTCATTATGTGTTACTTTGTGTAAGTTATTACATTTTAGGGTATGTGTTACTTCGTGTATGTCATTACATTTCAGGGTATGTGTTACATCGTGTATGTCGTTACATTTTAGGGAATGTGTTACTTCGTGTTTGTCATTTCATTTTAGGGCATGTGTTACTTCATGTATGCCATTATATTTTAGGCTATGTGTTACTTCATGTATGTCATTACATTTTAGGGTATGTGTTACTCCATGTATGTCATTATTATTTATTTATTTATTTATTGACAATTTTTAACCGGGCTTTGTCCAACTGGGCTTGTGGCCCATTTTCAGTGGAGACCCGAGGAGAAAAGCTCCAGTAATACATTTTAAAACAAGTATAATTGTAAACAATATTGATATAATAGCAGTTATAGCAAAACGATTCACATATGTTGGGTTACATGCATAAAGTTAAAGTTGCATTAAAAAGAAGCTAAGTAACAATTTTACATTGATATAGTTCAATAGGTCAACAATAAACATTTTTTGTTTGTGTAAAATTGTGCAAGTGCATAGTAGACACATTGGAGAGAGAGAGGTGTAATGAGGCACTAAGTATAGTCCTTTTGAGGGTACATAAAGGGAAGGAATACTAGGTAGGGTCATGGCAAGGGTAGGTTCTGGAATTGAGAAAATAAGCTTTTAGTTCATTTTTAAAGTGTGAGGTGTGGGAGATTGAACGTAAGTCAAGGAGAAGTTTATTCCAAGCATGGACAAGGGCGTGTTTGTAGAGTAGTTTGCCTACTGACCTTTTTGGGTGGTAGATATCAAGTAATTGTTGATTAGAAGTACAGAGGGTCCGGGATGGGATGTAGATGGAGACTAAGGAAGATAGAGATGGATAGAAGGAAGGTTTATAAAGAATAGAGTGTAGCATATGAAATTGATAAGATAGCTGGAACTGGGGAAGTTCAAGCCATTGAAGAGAGTTTAAAGAAATGCAGTGGTGTGAGTTGTATGGGGAGTTAGTAATGAATCTGGCTATTTTATGTTAAGTCTGTTGCAGTTTGTTTAGAGTGGAGGCCTGGATATTGGTAAGAACTGGGGCGGCATATAAGAGGGATGGGAAGTGGAGTGCCTGGCCCAGGCTAAGTCTAAATTCAGGGGTTAGGAATTTTTTGTTCCGATATAGCAGACCTAGTTTCTGTTTTTTTTTTTTTTTATACATTGGAGTATGTGTAGGTTGAACTTGAGTTTGTCATCGATAATGACCCCTAGGAGTTTTGTGTGGGTGTCAGGTTGGATGTTTGTATTGTTAGAAGATGTAATAAAAAAGGAGGTTTTGTGATGAGAAAGAGAATGGGGAAGGAAAAGCAGGAGTCTGGTCTTTTTTGGGATTTAGGATCAATAGGTTGTGAGAGAGCCATTGTTTAGTGGATAGTAGGGCCTGCTGGATCAGAGAGTGTCGTTCAGGAATGTTATTTGAGATGGATATAAGTGTGGAGTCATCGGCATACTGAATAAGGGAGGATTCTTTGCATGAGGTGTAAAGATCATTGGTGAAGATGTTAAACAAAAGGGGTCCCAAGATGGAGCCTTGTGGAACACCAGTGGAGATGGGAAGGAAAGGTGAGGAGGATGAGAGCCATTTGACAGATTGTTCCCTGCCAGATAGGTAACTATTAAACCAGGCAAGTGTGGAGGGGGATAGGTGGAGATTTGTGAGTTTGGATAGTAGTAGAGGATGAAAGACAGTATCTAAGGCTTTGGAGAGATCTAGGAAGAGACAGGAAATGAGTTTATTGTTGTCTAGGGCCTCTGAAATGATATGAGTGAAGGAGAGGAGGGCAGTGGTGGTGCTTTGGTGAGGATGAAATCCATGTTGGGTAGGGGTAAGTAAATTGTGTGTGAGGAGGTGATTGAGAAGCTGTGAGTGAATACATTTTTCTAATATTTTGGAGAGTGGGGACAGAATGGCAATGGGTCGATAGTTTGAGGGGTCAGTAGGGTTTCCACCTTTATGAAGAGGGATAGTGAAGAAAGATTTCCAAAGGGTGGGGACAGTTGATTCCAGAATAGATCTATTAATTAGTATAGATACAGGATAGGCAATTGAGTCAGCAGCAAGTTTGAGGAATGTAGGAGATAGATTGTCAGTGGAAGGAGAGCAAGGTTTTAGCTTGAGTAGTAGAGATTTGAGGTAAGTAATGGGAACTGGCTCAAAAGAAAACAAAGTTGTGTTAGTGGGACTTGGAGAGGTGGGCGTCGAAGTAGAGTTTGGCTTAGAGGTTACCAGATTTTGGATGGAAGAGATAAAGTGTTTATTCAGGATGGTAGCTGTTTCCTGAGAGGAAGAGTTAGGCTATGGGAAGGGATTAGAGGGCTTTCCAGGATAGAGGATGTTGTTGAGAGTTGACCAAACGTTTCAAGGACTGGATTTGTTGTTAAGCTGAGCAGAGCTATAGTATCACTTTTTGTCATTAGTTGTATTTTTTTGCAAGGTTCCTCAGTTGTCTGTATTTTTGAAGAAAAGATGGTTGTTTAGTTTTAGTCCAGGTTTTCCAAGCATGATCTCTTTGTTTCATAAGGGACCTAGTCTCTTTGGAGAGCCAGGGAACATGGTTTGATTTTACTCTGATCTTTCTGGAGGGAGCTAAAGAGTTTAGAGTATTCATGAAGATGCTATTGAAAGTGCTTACAGCATCGTTTAGGGGGAGGTTTTTAGGATGGACCAATCTATGTTGTGGAGAATGGAGTTAAATTGGGATGAATTGAAAGTCGATAGTTTTCGTCAGTCTTTGATAAGGTGGGGCTTAGGAATATGGGAGTAGTGTCTTAAGATGGTGGTATGGAGATGATCACTGAGGGAGTCAGGTAAGGTGGTGGGATTGTGGTATTGGTGGGGGGAATTGGTAAGGATCCAGTCTATGATGGAGCTGGAAGTGGAATTTTTATGGAAGCGAGTGGGATATGTTATAAGTTGGTGGAAGCCATGTAGGTGGATACTGAGTTTGGGGGAGTCAGATGTGAGTTTGGACCAATCAATGTTGACATCACCAAGGATAAGTGTCTCATATGGTATGTTGTGGGAGAACCAGGATAGGATGTTTTCAAGAATGGGCAGATTGTTACCAGGTAGATAGAGGCAATTGCAAGTTTTTTGTGGGGATTCAGATGGCAGTTAAGGATGATGATTTCAGCTGGGAGGAAGTCAGGGATTGGTGAAGGGTATGGTGAGAAGTTAAGAATGTTTGAGTAGAGGATGGCCACGCCACCACCTTTTTTACAGGTCTATCAGATCAGAAGATATTATAACCTGGTGGGAGTATTTCACTATTTGAGATTTGTGGCTTGAGCCAGGTTTCAGATAGGGAGAGGCTGTGAGGGGTATTGAGAGCTATCCATAAGTGCAGCTCAGTGACTTTATTTGCTAGACTCTGAATATTCAATGAGTAAATAGTTAAGTATTTGGATGGAGATGATTGTTGTGACTGAGGTTGGTGTCTGTTAGAGGAGTAAGGTGAGGGCAGTGTAGAGGTAGTTTTGGGGAGAGAAGAGGGGCCAGGGTTGGGATGGATATCTCCAGAACAAAGGTTTTTAGTGAGGAGAGAGTGTGTAGTAGATGCTAGATGGAGTTTGTATAGTTTTGAGTTAGCTTTGTGGGAAGGTTTAAAAACCTGTATTAGGGATAGTTTATATAGACTTGGGGTAGAGGTAGTAAAGAGATTATGGGAGATAGTAAAAGATGAAGTAGTTAGATATATGTTGTATGAGTCAGAAGTTGGTGAACATATGAGTGGGTCAGAGAGATTGGAGTGGTAAGAGGTGGAGATAGACAGAATAAGGAGTAGTGTAGAAAATATTAGAAAATAATACATGTTGGAATAAAATATGGTCAGATAGAGTAGATATAGAGGAAGTGGTGTTGACAAGATTGACAGATTAGTAAGGTGGTTGTGGCAATAGGCAGGAAGTGGAATTGTAGTGGCTAGTGGGACAGGAAGGGGAGGGATAATTAGGTATAAAGGTAATTGTAATGGGGTTGGGTGGGAATGGGGGTAGGGTAGGGGAGCGAAGTGAGCCCGAGCATAGCGAGGGTGAACGGAGTGGGGCTAGCACCCTGGTCAAGATGAAGTCATAGAAACAATCAGAAAAAGATAGTGAAAAACTAGCTTGAGAGACAAGGATATAAAGTTTCTAATAGGTATAGTCACCAGAAATAAAATAAAAAGAAATAAAATATGAGCAGAAGTAAGCTTACAAAAGGACACTGGCCTCAAGCTACACAAGTAGATTTACTTGAAGCAAACCCAGTGCTGTATGGTTAAAATAAGCTACAATGGAGAGGGGCTATGGGGGGGAGGTATTACTAGCAGCTAAAAGCAGTGCAAAACAAAAAAAAAAACATTAATATGTAAGAGTCTGAAGACAGTAAAATAGGGCAGGTGCACTAGGAAAGGCAATTATGAGTGAGGCTAGAAATGAATTCAGGGAAGGGTAAAGTGCAGAACGGGAGAATATACACAGAAACAGTATGAGGATAGTGGGTAACCAAAGAGAAAGGATAGGAGCTGCTGGTGTCTGCTTTTCTTGGTGACTAGCAAAAAAAAAACACTGTAAATTCTTGTTGTGCTTATAAAGTCTAGCATTAATTAAAAGATTAGCTTATGTAGTAGTTATTTACTGGGACACATACTTCAGTGGTATTATTTTAAGCTTAAAATGGTGGCTTCCGGACAGATAGTTAGAGTTGCAGGGTATCTGTTAAGGTCCTCAAACCTGTGTTGCCTGTACTGAGGCCAGGAGAAAACTGCAGTTAAAATCCATTAGGGCTATAAAAACAGAAAGGAGGGAGATTAGTTATGAGCAAGTAATTCAGGAAAAGAGTGAGAGACAAAAATACCATGGGTAGGGGTAAAAAAAAATACACAGGTAGGCAGAGACAGTATACCCAGCATTAATTTCCATTCTATGAGTGTCTTACATACATAGCTAGCTAAGAACACAGCAGTGTTTACACCTATGCATAAAGTAATGCAGAACAATAGTAGTTAACAGCAGCACAGTGTAGACATACACAAGGCAATAATTCACAAAGCAGGAAAACAGAAATTCAGGACACTGAGGACAACAACAATTGGTACACGTTCAGGCAATAGTCCCTCCTTTTACTTTAGTGCTACACCAAGAAATTACAGTAAAAATACTACAGATACATCTAAATGTGAAGTTAAGGTACTGTTGCTCCTTACAACAAGAAACTTAGTTGGTAAATATTCACATTTACAGTTTACTTTCATTAAAAAACAAGAAATAAGATGAGTACAATTCAAATGCTAAGCTACCAATGATCATAAGGTGCTGGAGCTCCTTGCGACAGGGAAAATAGACTTTAAATATTCACAAAACTAGAGTTGCGAGAAAAAGTACACCAGAAACTGCATATGCAAGCAATATTAACTCAATACAATCACACAATACTATATTACATTTTATGGTACATGTTACTCAGTGTATGTCATTATATTTTAGGCTATGTGTTACTTTGTGTATGTCATTATGTGTTACTTTGTGTATGTCATTATACTTTAGGCTGTGTGTTACTTCCTGTATGTCATTACATTTTAGGGTATGTGTTACTTCATGTATGTCATTACATTTTAGGCTTTGTGTTACTTCCTTTATGTCATTACATTTTAGGGTATGTGTTACTTCGTGTATGTCATTACATTTTAGGCTGTGTGTTACTTTGTGTATGTCATCATATTTTAGGCTATGTGTTACTTCGTGTATATCATTACATTTTAGGCTATGTGTTACTTCCTGTATGTCATTACATTTTAGGCTATGTGTTACTTCATGTATGTCATTACATTTTAGGCAATGTGTTACTTCCTGTATGTCATTATATTTTAGGCTATGTTTTACTTTGTGTATGTCATTATATTTTAGGCTATGTGTTACTTCGTGTATGTCATTACATTTTAGGGTATGTGTTACTTCGTGTATGTCATTATGTGTTACTTTGTGTATGTCATTACATTTTAGGCTATGTGTTACTTCCTGTATGTCATTATATTTTAGGCTATGTGTTACTTTGTGTATGTCATTACATTTTAGGCTATGTGTTACTTTGTGTATGTAATTACATTTTAGGCTATGTGTTACTTCATGTATGTCATTACATTTTAAGGTATGCGTTACTTTGTGTATGTCATTACATTTTAGGCTGTGTGTTACTTTGTGTATGTCATCATATTTTAGGCTATGTGTTGCTTCGTGTATGTCATCATATTTTAGGCTATGTGTTACTTATTGTATTTCATAATATTTTAGGCTGTGTGTTACTCCATGTATGTCATTACATTTTAGGCTACGTGTTACTTTGTGTATGTCATCATATTTTAGGCTATGTGTTACTTCCTGTACATCATACATTGTAAGGTATGCGTTACTTTGTATGTGTCATCATATTTTAGGCTGTGTGTTACTTCATGTATGTCGTTATATTTTAGGCTGTGTGTTACTCCATGTATGTCATTACATTTTAGGCTATGTGTTGCTTCGTGTATGTCATTACACTTTAGGCTTTGTGTTACTTCCTGTATGTCATTACATTTTAGTGTATGTGTTACTTCATGTATGTCATTACATTTTAGGCTATGTGTTACTTCCTGTATGTCATTATATTTTAGGCTATGTGTTACTTTGTGCATGTCAGTACATTTTAGGCTATTTGTTACTTTGTGTATGTCTTTACATTTTACGCTATGTGTTACTTTGTGTATGTCATTACATTTTAAGGTATGTGTCACTTTATGCATGTCATTACATTTTAGGGTATGTGTTACTTCATGTATGTCACTACATTTTAGGCTATGTGTTACTTTGTGTATGTCATTACATTTTAGGCTATGTGTTACTTTGTGTATGTCACTATGTATTACTTCATGTATGTCATTACATTTTAGGTTATGAGTTACTTTGTGTATGTCATTACATTTTAGGGTATGTGTTACTTCATGTATGTCGCTACATTTTAGTCTATGTGTTACTTTGTGTATGTCATTACATTTTAGGCTATGTGTTACTTCATGTATGTCATTATATTTTAGGCTATGTGTTACTTCATGTATGTTACTACACTTTAGGATATGTGTTACTTTGTGTATGTCATTATATTGTAGGCTATGTGTTACTTTGTGTTTGTCATTATAGGTTAGGCTATGTGTTACGTTGTGTATGTCATTATATTTTAGGCTATGTGTTACTTTCTGTATGTCATTACATTTTAGGCTATGTGTTACTTCGTGTATGTTATTATGTGTTACTTCCTGTATGTCATTATATTTTAGGCTATATATTACTTTGTGTATGTCATTACATTTTAGGCTATGTGTTATTTCCTGTATGTCATTATATTTTAGGCTATGTGTTACTTCGTGTATGTCATTACTTGCTACTTCCTGTATGTCATTACATTGTAGGCTATGTGTTACTTCATGTATGTCATTACATTTTAGGCTATGTGTTACTTCGTGTATGTCATTACATTTTAGGCTATGTGTTACTTTATGTATGTCATTATATTTTAGGGTATGTGTTACTTCGTTTATGTCATTACATTTTAGGCTATTTGTTACTTCGTGTATGTCATTACATTTTAGGTTATGTTTTACTTTGTGTATGTCATTACATTTTAGGCTATGTGTTACTTTGTGTATGTCATTACAATTTAGGCTATGTGTTACTTTATGTATGTCATTGTATTTCAGGCTATGTGTTACTTTGTGCATGTCGTCATATTTTAGGTTATGTGTTACTTCTTGTATGTCATTACATTTTAGAGTATGTGTTACTTCGTGTATGTCATTATATTTTTGGCTATGTGTTACTTCATGTATGTTACTACATTTTAGGGTATGTGTTACATTGTGTATGTCATTATATTTTAGGCTATGTGTTACTACATGTATGTTACTACATTTTAGGGTATGTGTTACTTTGTGTATGTCATTATATTGTAGGCTTTGTGTTACTTTGTGTATGTCATTATATTTTAGGCTATGTGTTACTTTATGTATGTTAGTACATTTTAGGGCATGCGTTACTTTGTGTATGTCATTATGTTGTAGGCTATGTGTTACTTCCTGTATGTCATTACATTTTAGGCTATGTGTTACTTCGTGTATGTCATTATGTGTTACTTCGTGTATGTCATTATATTTTAGGGTATGTGTTACTCCTTGTATGTCATTATATTTTAGGCTATGTGTTACTTTGTGTATGTCATTACATTTTAGGGTATGTGTTACTTCCTGTATTTCATTATATTTTAGGCTATGTGTTACTTCATGTATGTCATTACATTTTAGGCTATGTGTTACTTCCTGTATGTCATTATAATTTAGGCTATGTGTTACTTCGTGTATGTCATTATTTGTTACTTCCTGTATGTCATTACATTGTAGGCTATGTCTTACTTCATCTATGTCATTACATTTTAGGCTATGTGTTACTTTGTGTATGTCATTACAGTTTAGGTTATGTGTTACTTTATGTATGTCATTACATTTTAGCGTATGTGTTACTTCGTGTATACCCATTACTTTTTAGGCTATGTGTTACTTCATGTATGTCATTACATTTTAGGCTATGTGTTACTTCATGTATGTCATTACATATTAGGCTATGTGTTACTTCATGTATGTCATTACATTTTAGGCTATGTGTTACTTTGTGTATGTCATTATATTTTAGGCTATGTGTTACTTCTTGTATGTCATTATATTTTAGGCTATGTGTTACTTCTTGTATGTCATTACATATTAGGCTATGTTTTACTTCATGTATGTCATTATATTTTAGGCTATGTGTTACTTCTTGTATGTCATTACATATTAGGCTATGTGTTACTTCATGTATGTCATTACATTTTAGGCAATGTGTTACTTCCTGTATGTCATTACATTTTAGGCTATGTGTTACTTTGTGTATGTCATTATATTTTAGGGTATGTGTTACTTTGTGTAGTTGATTACATTTTACTGTATGTCTTATTTCATGTATGTCGTTACATTTTAAAGTATGTGTTACTTCATGTATGTCATTATATTTTAGGCTATGTGTTACTTCGTGTATGTTATTACATTTAAGGCTATATTTTACTTCGTGTATGTCATTATATTTTAGGCTATGTGTTACTTCCTGTATTTCATTAGATTTTAGGGTTTGTGTTACTTTGTGTATATCATTACATTTTAGGGTATGTGTTACTTCATGTATGTCACTACATTTTAGGCTATGTGTTACTTCGTGTATGTCATTACATTTCAGGCTATGTGTTACTTCCTGTATGTCATTACATTTTAAGCTATGTGTTACTTTGTGTATGTCATTACATTTTAGAGTATGTGTTACTTCATGTATGTCACTATGTTTTAGGCTATGTGTTACTTTGTGTATGGCATTACATTTTAGGTATGTGTTACTTGCTGTATGTCATTAAATTTTAAGTTATATATTACTTCATGTATGTCATTATATTTTAGGCTATGTGTTAATTCGTGTATGTCATTATATTTTAGGCTATGTGTAACTTTGTGTATGTCATTACATTTTAGGGTATGTGTTACTTCGTGTATGTCATTATATTTTAGTCTATGTGTTACTTTGTGTATGTCATTACATTTCAGGCTATGTGTTACTTTATGTATGTCATTATATTTTAGGGTATGTGTTACTTCGTGTATGTCATTATGTGTTACTTAGTGTATGTCATTACATTTTAGTCTATGTTTTACTTCATGTATGTTTTTACATTTTTTGGGGTATGTGTTAATTCGTGTATGTCATTATGTGTTACTATGTGTATGTCATTACATTTTAGGCTATGTCTTACATTATGTTTGTCATTACATTTTAGGCTATGTGTTACTTTGTGTATGTCATTACATTTTAGGCTATGTGTTACTTTGTGTATGTCGTTATATTTTAGGCTATGTGTTACTTTGTGTATGTCATCATATTTTAGGCTATGTGTTACTTTGTGTATGTCATCATATTTTAGGGTATGTGATACTTCATCTATGTCAATACATTTTAGGTTATGTGTTACTTCATGTATGTCATTACATTTTAGGGTATGTATGTGTTACTTCATATATGTCACTACATTTTAGGCTATGTGTTACTTTATGTATGTCATTACATTTTAGGGTATGTGTTACTTCATTTATGTCATTACATTTTAGGCTATGTGTTACTTCATGTATGTCTTTACATTTTTAGGGTATGTTTTACTTTGTGTATGTCATTACATTTTAGGGTATGTGTTACTTCATTTATGTCATCATATTTTAGGCTGTGTGTTACTTCGTGTATGTCATTACATTTTGGGCTATGTGTTACTTTATGTATGTCATTGTATTTTAGGCTATGTGTTACTTTGTGCATGTCGTCATATTTTAGGCTATGTGTTACTTCTTGTATGTCATTACATTTTAGGGTATGTGTTACTTCGTGTATGTCATTATGTGTTACTTCCTGTATGTCATTATATTTTTGGCTATGTGTTACTTCATGTATGTTACTACATTTTAGGGTATGTGTTACGTTGTGTATGTCATTATATTTTAGGCTATGTGTTATTTTGTGTATGTCATTACATTTCAGGCTATGTGTTACTTTATGTATGTCATTATATTTTAGGGTATGTGTTACTTCGTGTATGTCATTACATTTTAGTCTATGTTTTACATCATGTATGTTTTTAAATTTTTTGGGGTATGTGTTAATTCGTGTATGTCATTACATTTTAGGCTATGTCTTACTTTATATTTGTCATTACATTTTAGGCTATGTGTTACTTTGTGTATGTCATTACATTTTAGGCTATGTGTTACTTCATGTATGTTACTACATTTTAGGGTATGTGTTACTTTGTGTATGTCACTATATTGTAGGCTATGTGTTACTTCATGTATGTTACTACATTTTAGGGTATGTGTTATTTTGTGCATGTCATTATGTTGTAGGCTATGTGTTACTTCATGTATGTCATTATGTGTTACTTCGTGTATGTCATTATATTTTAGGGTATGTGTTACTCCTTGTATGTCAATATATTTTAGGCTATGTGTTACTTTGTGTATGTCATTATGTGTTACTTCGTGTATGTCATTACATTTTAGTCTTTGTGTTAATTCATGTATGTCATTATGTGTTACTTCATGTATGTCATTATATTTTAGGCTATGTGTTACTTAGTGTATGTCATTACATTTTAGGGTATGTGTTACTTTGTGCATGTCATTATGTGTTACTTCATGCATGTCATCATATTTTAGGCTATGTGTTACTTCGTGCATGTCATTACATTTTAGGCTATGTGTTACTTCGTGCATGTCATTACATTTTAGTCTATGTGTCGCTTCCTGTATGTCATTATATTTTAGGCTGTGTATTACTTTGTGTATGTCATTATCTGTTACTTTGTGTAAGTTATTACATTTTAGGGTATGTGTTACTTCGTGTATGTCATTATATTTTAGGCTATGTGTTACTTTGTGTATGTCATTACATTTCAGGCTATGTGTTACTTTATGTATGTCATTATATTTTAGGGTATGTGTTACTTCGTGTATGTCATTATGTGTTACTTAGTGTATGTCATTACATTTTAGTCTATGTTTTACTTCATGTATGTTTTTACATTTTTTGGGGTATGTGTTAATTCGTGTATGTCATTATGTGTTACTTCGCGTATGTCATTACATTTTAGGCTATGTCTTACTTTATGTTTGTCATTACATTTTAGGCTATGTATTACTTTGTGTATGTCATTACATTTTAGGCTATGTGTTACTTTGTGTATGTCATTATATTTTAGGCTATGTGTTACTTTGAGTATGTCATCATATTTTAGGCTATGTGTTACTTTGTGTATGTCATCATATTTTAGGGTATGTGATACTTCATCTATGTCACTACATTTTAGGTTATGTGTTACTTCATGTATGTCATTACATTTTAGGGTATGTGTTACTTCATTTATGTCATTACATTTTAGGCTATGTGTTACTTCATGTATGTCTTTACATTTTTAGGGTATGTTTTACTTTATGTATGTCATTACATTTTAGGTTATGTGTTACTTCGTGTATGTCATTACATTTTGGGCTATGTGTTACTTTATGTATGTCATTGTATTTTAGGCTATGTGTTACTTTGTGCATGTCGTCATATTTTAGGCTATGTGTTACTTCTTGTATGTCATTACATTTTAGGGTATGTGTTACTTCGTGTATGTCATTATGTGTTACTTCCTGTATGTCATTATATTTTTGGCTATGTGTTACTTCATGTATGTTACTACATTTTAGGGTATGTGTTACGTTGTGTATGTCATTATATTTTAGGCTATGTGTTATTTTGTGTATGTCATTACATTTCAGGCTATGTGTTACTTTATGTATGTCATTATATTTTAGGGTATGTGTTACTTCGTGTATGTCATTACATTTTAGTCTATGTTTTACTTCATGTATGTTTTTACATTTTTGGGGGTATGTGTTAATTCGTGTATGTCATTACATTTTAGGCTATGTCTTACTTTATATTTGTCATTACATTTTAGGCTATGTGTTACTTTGTGTATGTCACTACATTTTAGGCTATGTGTTACTTCATGTATGTTACTACATTTTAGGGTATGTGTTACTTTGTGTATGTCACTATATTGTAGGCTATGTGTTACTTCATGTATGTTACTAGATTTTAGGGTATGTGTTACTTTGTGTATGTCATTATATTGTAGGCTTTGTGTTAGTGTATGTCATTATATTTTAGGCTATGTGTTACTTTGTGTATGTTACTACATTTTAGGGCATGTGTTACTTTGTGCATGTCATTATGTTGTAGGCTATGTGTTACTTTGTGTATGTCATTATGTGTTACTTCGTGTATGTCATTATATTTTAGGGTATGTGTTACTCCTTGTATGTCAATATATTTTAGGCTATGTGTTACTTATGTATGTCATTATGTGTTACTTCGTGTATGTCATTACATTTTAGTCTTTGTGTTAATTCATGTATGTCATTATGTGTTACTTCATGTATGTCATTATATTTTAGGCTATGTGTTACTTAGTGTATGTCATTACATTTTAGGGTATGTGTTACTTTGTGTATGTCATTATGTGTTACTTCGTGCATGTCATCATATTTTAGGCTATGTGTTACTTCGTGCATGTCATTACATTTTAGGCTATGTGTTACTTCATGCATGTCATTACATTTTAATCTATGTGTCGCTTCCTGTATGTCATTATATTTTAGGCTGTGTATTACTTCGTGTATGTCATTATGTGTTACTTTGTGTATGCGTTATTACATTTTAGGGTATGTGTTACTTCGTGTATGTCATTACATTTCAGGGTATGTGTTACTTCGTGTATGTCATTACATTTTAGGGAATGTGTTACTTCGTGTTTGTCATTACATTTTGGGCTATGTGTTACTTTATGTATGTCATTGTATTTTAGGCTATGTGTTACTTTGTGCATGTCGTCATATTTTAGGCTATGTGTTACTTCTTGTATGTCATTACATTTTAGGGTATGTGTTACTTCGTGTATGTCATTATGTGTTACTTCCTGTATGTCATTATATTTTTGGCTATGTGTTACTTCATGTATGTTATTACATTTTAGGGTATGTGTTACGTTGTGTATGTCATTATATTTTAGGCTATGTGTTATTTTGTGTATGTCATTACATTTCAGGCTATGTGTTACTTTATGTATGTCATTATATTTTAGGGTATGTGTTACTTCATGTATGTCATTACATTTTAGTCTATGTTTTACTTCATGTATGTTTTTACATTTTTGGGGGTATGTGTTAATTCGTGTATGTCATTACATTTTAGGCTATGTCTTACTTTATATTTGTCATTACATTTTAGGCTATGTGTTACTTTGTGTATGTCACTACATTTTAGGCTATGTGTTACTTCATGTATGTTACTACATTTTAGGGTATGTGTTACTTTGTGTATGTCACTATATTGTAGGCTATGTGTTACTTCATGTATGTTACTAGATTTTAGGGTATGTGTTACTTTGTGTATGTCATTATATTGTAGGCTTTGTGTTAGTGTATGTCATTATATTTTAGGCTATGTGTTACTTTGTGTATGTTACTACATTTTAGGGCATGTGTTACTTTGTGCATGTCATTATGTTGTAGGCTATGTGTTACTTCGTGTATGTCATTATGTGTTACTTCGTGTATGTCATTATATTTTAGGGTATGTGTTACTCCTTGTATGTCAATATATTTTAGGCTATGTGTTACTTCGTGTATGTCATTATGTGTTACTTCGTGTATGTCATTACATTTTAGTCTTTGTGTTAATTCATGTATGTCATTATGTGTTACTTCATGTATGTCATTATATTTTAGGCTATGTGTTACTTAGTGTATGTCATTACATTTTAGGGTATGTGTTACTTTGTGTATGTCATTATGTGTTACTTCGTGCATGTCATCATATTTTAGGCTATGTGTTACTTCGTGCATGTCATTACATTTTAGGCTATGTGTTACTTCGTGCATGTCATTACATTTTAATCTATGTGTCGCTTCCTGTATGTCATTATATTTTAGGCTGTGTATTACTTCGTGTATGTCATTATGTGTTACTTTGTGTACGTTATTACATTTTAGGGTATGTGTTACTTCGTGTATGTCATTACATTTCAGGGTATGTGTTACTTCGTGTATGTCATTACATTTTAGGGAATGTGTTACTTCGTGTTTGTCATTACATTTTGGGCTATGTGTTACTTTATGTATGTCATTGTATTTTAGGCTATGTGTTACTTTGTGCATGTCGTCATATTTTAGGCTATGTGTTACTTCTTGTATGTCATTACATTTTAGGGTATGTGTTACTTCGTGTATGTCATTATGTGTTACTTCCTGTATGTCATTATATTTTTGGCTATGTGTTACTTCATGTATGTTATTACATTTTAGGGTATGTGTTACGTTGTGTATGTCATTATATTTTAGGCTATGTGTTATTTTGTGTATGTCATTACATTTCAGGCTATGTGTTACTTTATGTATGTCATTATATTTTAGGGTATGTGTTACTTCATGTATGTCATTACATTTTAGTCTATGTTTTACTTCATGTATGTTTTTACATTTTTTGGGGTATGTGTTAATTCGTGTATGTCATTACATTTTAGGCTATGTCTTACTTTATATTTGTCATTACATTTTAGGCTATGTGTTACTTTGTGTATGTCATTACATTTTAGGCTATGTGTTACTTCATGTATGTTACTACATTTTAGGGTATGTGTTACTTTGTGTATGTCACTATATTGTAGGCTATGTGTTACTTCATGTATGTTACTACATTTTAGGGTATGTGTTATTTTGTGTATGTCATTATATTGTAGGCTTTGTGTTAGTGTATGTCATTATATTTTAGGCTATGTGTTACTTTGTGTATGTTACTACATTTTAGGGTATGTGTTACTTTGTGCATGTCATTATGTTGTAGGCTATGTGTTACTTCATGTATGTCATTATGTGTTACTTCGTGTATGTCATTATATTTTAGGGTATGTGTTACTCCTTGTATGTCAATATATTTTAGGCTATGTGTTACTTCGTGTATGTCATTATGTGTTACTTCGTGTATGTCATTACATTTTAGTCTTTGTGTTAATTCATGTATGTCATTATGTGTTACTTCATGTATGTCATTATATTTTAGGCTATGTGTTACTTAGTGTATGTCATTACATTTTAGGATATGTGTTACTTTGTGTATGTCATTATGTGTTACTTCGTGCATGTCATCATATTTTAGGCTATGTGTTACTTCGTGCATGTCATTACATTTTAGGCTATGTGTTACTTCGTGCATGTCATTACATTTTAGTCTATGTGTCGCTTCCTGTATGTCATTATATTTTAGGCTGTGTATTACTTCGTGTATGTCATTATCTGTTGCTTTGTGTAAGTTATTACATTTTAGGGTATGTGTTACTTCGTGTATGTCATTATATTTTAGGCTATGTGTTACTTTGTGTATGTCATTACATTTCAGGCTAGTTGTTACTTTATGTATGTCATTATATTTTAGGGTATGTGTTACTTCGTGTATGTCATTATGTGTTACTTAGTGTATGTCATTACATTTTAGTCTATGTTTTACTTCATGTATGTTTTTACATTTTTTGGGGTATGTGTTAATTCGTGTATGTCATTATGTGTTACTTCGCGTATGTCATTACATTTTAGGCTATGTCTTACTTTATGTTTGTCATTACATTTTAGGCTATGTATTACTTTGTGTATGTCATTACATTTTAGGCTATGTGTTACTTTGTGTATGTCGTTATATTTTAGGCTATGTGTTTCTTTGAGTATGTCATCATATTTTAGGCTATGTGTTACTTTGTGTATGTCATCATATTTTAGGGTATGTGATACTTCATCTATGTCACTACATTTTAGGTTATGTGTTACTTCATGTATGTCATTACATTTTAGGGTATGTGTTACTTCATATATGTCACTACATTTTAGGCTATGTGTTACTTTATGTATGTCATTACATTTTAGGGTATGTGTTACTTCATTTATGTCATTACATTTTAGGCTATGTGTTACTTCATGTATGTCTTTACATTTTTAGGGTATGTTTTACTTTATGTATGTCATTACATTTTAGGTTATGTGTTACTTCGTGTATGTCATTACATTTTGGGCTATGTGTTACTTTATGTATGTCATTGTATTTTAGGCTATGTGTTACTTTGTGCATGTCGTCATATTTTAGGCTATGTGTTACTTCTTGTATGTCATTACATTTTAGGGTATGTGTTACTTATGTATGTCATTATGTGTTACTTCCTGTATGTCATTATATTTTTGGCTATGTGTTACTTCATGTATGTTACTACATTTTAGGGTATGTGTTACGTTGTGTATGTCATTATATTTTAGGCTATGTGTTATTTTGTGTATGTCATTACATTTCAGGCTATGTGTTACTTTATGTATGTCATTATATTTTAGGGTATGTGTTACTCGTGTATGTCATTACATTTTAGTCTATGTTTTACTTCATGTATGTTTTACATTTTGGGGTATGTGTTAATTTGTATGTCATTACATTTTAGGCTATGTCTTACTTTATATTTGTCATTACATTTTAGGCTATGTGTTACTTTGTGTATGTCACTACATTTTAGGCTATGTGTTACTTCATGTATGTTACTACATTTTAGGGTATGTGTTACTTTGTGTATGTCACTATATTGTAGGCTATGTGTTACTTCATGTATGTTACTAGATTTTAGGGTATGTGTTACTTTGTGTATGTCATTATATTGTAGGCTTTGTGTTAGTGTATGTCATTATATTTTAGGCTATGTGTTACTTTGTGTATGTTACTACATTTTAGGGCATGTGTTACTTTGTGCATGTCATTATGTTGTAGGCTATGTGTTACTTTGTGTATGTCATTATGTGTTACTTCGTGTATGTCATTATATTTTAGGGTATGTGTTACTCCTTGTATGTCAATATATTTTAGGCTATGTGTTACTTCGTGTATGTCATTATGTGTTACTTCGTGTATGTCATTACATTTTAGTCTTTGTGTTAATTCATGTATGTCATTATGTGTTATTTCATGTATGTCATTATATTTTAGGCTATGTGTTACTTAGTGTATGTCATTACATTTTAGGGTATGTGTTACTTTGTGTATGTCATTATGTGTTACTTCATGCATGTCATCATATTTTAGGCTATGTGTTACTTCGTGCATGTCATTACATTTTAGGCTATGTGTTACTTCGTGCATGTCATTACATTTTAGTCTATGTGTCGCTTCCTGAATGTCATTATATTTTAGGCTGTGTATTACTTCGTGTATGTCATTATGTGTTACTTTGTGTACGTTATTACATTTTAGGGTATGTGTTACTTCGTGTATGTCATTACATTTCAGGGTATGTGTTACTTCGTGTATGTCATTACATTTTAGGGAATGTGTTACTTCGTGTTTGTCATTACATTTTAGGGCATGTGTTACTTCATGTATGTCATTATATTTTAGGCTATGTGTTACTTCATGTATGTCATTACATTTTAGGGCATGTGTTACTCCATGTATGTCATTATTATTTATTTATTTATTTATTTATTGACATTTGTTAACCGGGTTTGTCCAACTGGGCTTGTGGCCCATTTTCAGTGAAGACCCAAGGAGAAAAGCTCCAGTAATACATTTTAAAACAAGTATAATTGTAAACAATATTGATATAATGTCAGTTATAGCAAAACGATTCACATATGTTGGGTTACATGCATAAAGTTAAAGTTGCATTAAAAAGAAGCTAAGTAACAATTTTACATTGATATAGTTCAATAGGTCAACAATAAACATTTTTTGTTTGTGTAAAATTGTGCAAATGCATAGTAGACACATTGGAGAGAGAGAGGTGTAATGAGGCACTAAGTATGGTCCTTTTGAGGGTACATAAAGGGAAAGAATACTACGTAGGGTCATGGCAAGGGCAGGTTCTGGAATTGAGAAAATAAGCTTTTAGTTCATTTTTAAAGTGTGAGGTGTGGGAGATTGAACGTAAGTCAAGGAGAAGTTTATTCCAAGCATGGACAAGGGCGTGTTTGTAGAGTAGTTTGCCTACTGACCTTTTTGGGTGGTAGATATCAAGTAATTGTTGGTTAGAAGTACGGAGGGTCCGGGATGGGATGTAGATGGAGACTAAGAAAGATAGAGATGGATAGAAGGAAGGTTTATAAAGAATAGAGTGTAGCATATGAAATTGATAAGATAGCTGGAACTGGGGAAGTTCAAGCCATTGAAGAGAGTTTAAAGAAATGCAGTGGTGTGAGTTGTATGGGGAGTTAGTAATGAATCTGGCTATTTTATGGTAAGTCTGTTGCAGTTTGTTTAGAGTGGAGGCCTGGATATTGGTAAGAACTGGGGCGGCATATAAGAGGGAGGGGAAGTGGAGTGCCTGGCCCAGGGTAAGTCTAGATTTAGGGGTTAGGAATTTTTTGTTCCGATATAGCAGACCTAGTTTCTGTTTTTTTTTTTTTTTATACATTGGAGTATGTGTAGGTTGAACTTGAGTTTGTCATCGATAATGACCCCTAGGAGTTTTGTGTGGGTGTCAGGTTGGATGTTTGTATTGTTAGAAGATGTAATAAAAAAGGAGGTTTTGTGATGAGAAAGAGAATGGGGAAGGAAAAGTAGGAGTTTGGTCTTTTGGGGATTTAGGATCAATAGGTTGTGAGAGAGCCATTGTTCAGTGGATAGTAGGGCCTGTTGGGTCAGGGAGTGTCCTTCAGGAATGTTATTTGAGATGGATATAAGTGTGGAGTCATCGGCATACTGAATAAGGGAGGATTCTTTGCATGAGGTGTAAAGATCATTGGTGAAGATGTTAAACAAAAGGGGTCCCAAGATGGAGCCTTGTGGAACACCAGTGGAGATGGGAAGGAAAGGTGAGGAGGATGAGAGCCATTTGACAGATTGTTCCCTGCCAGATAGGTAACTATTAAACCAGGCAAGTGTGGAGGGGGATAGGTGGAGATTTGTGAGTTTGGATAGTAGTAGAGGATGAAAGTATCGAAGGCTTTGGAGAGATCTAGGAAGAGACAGGAAATGAGTTTATTGTTGTCTAGGGCCTCTGAAATGATATGAGTGAAGGAGAGGAGGGCAGTGGTGGTGCTTTGGTGAGGATGAAATCCATGTTGGGTAGGGGTAAGTAAGTTGTGTGTGAGGAGGTGATTGAGAAGCTGTGAGTGAATACATTTTTCTAATATTTTGGAGAAGGGGGACAGAATGGCAATGGGTCGATAGTTTGAGGGGTCAGTGGGGTTTCCACCTTTATGAAGAGGGATAGTGAAGAAAGATTTCCAAAGGGTGGGGACAGTTGATTCCAGAATATATCTATTAATTAGTATAGATACAGGATAGGCAATTGAGTCAGCAGCAAGTTTGAGGAATGTAGGAGATAGATTGTCAGTGGAAGGAGAGCAAGGTTTTAGCTTGAGTAGTAGAAATTTGATGTAAGTAATGGGAACTGGCTCAAAAGAAAACAAAGTTGTGTTAGTGGGACTTGGAGAGGTGGGCATCGAAGTAGAGTTTGGCTTAGAGGTTACCAGATTTTGGATGGAAGAGATAAAGTGTTTATTCAGGAGGGTAGCTGTTTCCTGAGAGGAAGAGTTAGGGTATGGGAAGGGATTAGAGGGCTTTCCAGGATAGAGGATGTTGTTGAGAGTTGACCAAACGTTTCAAGGACTGGATTTGTTGTTAAGCTGAGCAGAGCTATAGTATCACTTTTTGTCATTAGTTGTATTTTTTTTGCAAGGTTCCTCAGTTGTCTGTATTTTTGAAGAAAAGATGATTGTTTAGTTTTAGTCCAGGTTTTCCAAGCATGATCTCTTTGTTTCATAAGGGACCTAGTCTCTTTGGAGAGCCAGGGAAAATGGTTTGATTTTACTCTGATCTTTCTAGAGGGAGCTAAAGAGTTTAGAGTATTCATGAAGATGCTATTGAAAGTGCTTACAGCATCGTTTAGGGGGAGGTGTTTTAGGATGGACCAATCTATGTTGTGGAGAATGGAGTTAAATTGGGATGAATTGAAAGTCGATAGTTTTCGTCAGTCTTTGATAAGGTGGGGCTTAGGAATATGGGAGTAGTGTCTTAAGATGGTGGTAGGGAGATGATCACTGAGGGAGTCAGGTAAGGTGGTGGGATTGTGGTATTGGTGGGGGAATTGGTAAGGATCCAGTCTATGATGGAGCTGGAAGTGGAATTTTTATGGAAGCGAGTGGGATATGTTATAAGTTGGTGGAAGCCGTGTAGGTGGATACTGAGTTTGGGGGAGTCAGTTGTGAGTTTGGACCAATCAATGTTGACATCACCAAGGATAAGTGTCTCATATGGTATGTTGTGGGAGAACCAGGATAGGATGTTTTCAAGAATGGGCAGATTGTTACCAGGTAGATAGAGGCAATTGCAAGTTTTTTGTGGGGATTCAGATGGCAGTTAAGGATGATGATTTCAGCTGGGAGGAAGTCAGGAATTGGGGAAGGGTATAGTGAGAAGTTAAGAATGTTTGAGTAGAGGATGGCCACGCCACCACCTTTTTTACAGGTCTATCAGATCAGAAGATATTATAACCTGGTGGGAGTATTTCACTATTTGAGATTTGTGGCTTGAGCCAGGTTTCAGATAGGGAGAGGATGTGAGGGGTATTGAGAGCTATGGTTGTGGCAATAGGCAGGAAGTGGAATTGTAGTGGCTAGTGGGACAGGAAGGGGAGGGATAATTAGGTATAAAGGTAATTGTAATGGGTTGGGTAGGAATGGGGGTAGGGTAGGGGAGCGAAGTGAGCCCGAGCATAGCGAGGGTGAACGGAGCGGGGCTAGTACCCTGGTCAAGATGAAGTCATAGAAACAATCAGAAAAAGATAGTGAAAAACTAGCTTGAGAGACAAGGATATAAAGTTTCTAATAGGTATAGTCACCAGAAATAAAATAAAAAGAAATAAAATATGAGCAGAAGTAAGCTTACAAAAGGACACTGGCCTCAAGCTACACAAGTAGATTTACTTGAAGCAAACCCAGTGCTGTATGGTTAAAATAAGCTACAATGGAGAGGGCTATGGGCGGGAGAGGTATTACTAGCAGCTAAAAGCAGTGCAAAACAAAAAAAAAACATTAATATGTAAGAGTCTGAAGACAGTAAAATAGGGCAGGTGCACTAGGAAAGGCAATTATGAGTGAGGCTAGAAATGAATTCAGGGAAGGGTAAAGTGCAGAATGGGGAATATACACGGAAGCAGTATGAGGATAGTGGGTAACCAAAGAGAAAGGATAGGAGCTGCTGGTGTCTGCTTTTCGTGGTGACTAGCAAAAAAAACCACTGTAAATTCTTGTTGTGCTTATAAAGTCTAGCATTAATTAAAAGATTAGCTTATGTAGTAGTTATTTACTGGGACACATACTTCAGTGGTATTATTTTAAGCTTAAAATGGTGGCTTCCGGACAGATAGTTAGAGTTGCAGGGTATCTGTTAAGGTCCTCAAACCTGTGTTGCCTGTACTGAGGCCAGGAGAAAACTGCAGTTAAAATCCACTAGGGCTATAAAAACAGAGAGGAGGGAGATTAGTTATGAGCAAGTAATTCAGGAAAAGAGTGAGAGACAAAAATCCCATGGGTAGAGAGAAAAAAATTTACACAGGTAGGCAGAGACAGTATACCTAGGATTAATTTCCATTCTATGAGTGTCTTACACACATAGCTAGCTAAGTACACAGCAGTGTTTACACCTATGCATAAAGTAATGCAGAACAATAGTAGTTAACAGCAGCACAGTGTAGACATAAACAAGGCAATAATTCACAAAGCAGGGAAACAGAAATTCAGGACACTGAGGACAACAACAATTGGTACACTTTCAGGCAATAGTTCCTCCTTTTACTTTAGTGCTACACCAAGAAATTACAGTAAGAATACTACAGATACATCTAAATGTGAAGTTAAGGTACTGTTGCTCCTTGCAACAAGAAACTTAGTTGGTAAATATTCACATTTACAGTTTACTTTCATTAAAAAACAAGAAATAAGATGAGTACAATTCAAATGCTAAGATACCAATGATCATAAGGTGCTGGAGCTCCTTGCGACAGGGAAAATAGACTTTAAATATTCACAAAACTAGAGTCGCAAGAAAAAGTACACCAGAAACTGCATATGCAAGCAATATTAACTCAATATAATCACACAATACTATATTACATTTTATGGTACATGTTACTCCGTGTATGTCATTATATTTTAGGCTATGTGTTACTTTGTGTATGTCATTATGTGTTACTTTGTGTATGTCATTATACTTTAGG
This sequence comes from Protopterus annectens, assembly GCF_019279795.1. Classification (NCBI taxonomy): domain Eukaryota; kingdom Metazoa; phylum Chordata; order Ceratodontiformes; family Protopteridae; genus Protopterus; species Protopterus annectens. Next base: position 1,462,435,483 of record NC_056745.1, on the reverse strand, counting down.
CTATGTGTTACTTCCTGTATGTCATTACATTTTAGGGTATGTGTTACTTCATGTATGTCATTACATTTTAGGCTTTGTGTTACTTCCTTTATGTCATTACATTTTAGGGTATGTGTTACTTCGTGTATGTCATTACATTTTAGGAAATGTGTTACTTCATGTATGTCACTACATTTTAGGCTATGTGTTACATCGTGTATGTCATTACATTTTAGGCTATGTGTTACTTCCTGTATGTCATTACATTTTAGGCTATGTGTTACTTCGTGTATGTCATTACATTTTAGGCAATGTGTCACTTCCTGTATGTCATTATATTTTAGGCTATGTGTTACTTTGTGTATGTCATTATATTTTAGGCTATGTGTTACTTCGTGTATGTCATTACATTTTAGGGTATGTGTTACTTCGTGTATGTCATTATGTGTTACTTTATGTATGTCATTACATTTTAGGCTATGTGTTACTTTGTGTATGTCATTATATTTTAGGCTATGTGTTACTTTGTGTATGTCATTACATTTAAGGCTATGTGTTACTTCATGTATGTCATTATATTGTAGGTTATGAGTTACTTTATGTATGTCATTACATTTTAAGGTATGTGTTACTTCGTGTATGTCATTACATTTTAGGCTATGTGTTACTTTGTGTATGTCATCATATTTTAGGCTATGTGTTGCTTCGTGTATGTCATCATATTTTAGGCTATGTGTTACTTCTTGTATTTCATTATATTTTAGGCTGTGTGTTACTCCATGTATGTCATTACATTTTAGGCTACGTGTTACTTTGTGTATGTCATCATATTTTAGGCTATGTGTTACTTCATGTACGTCATACATTGTAAGGTATGCGTTACTTTGTCTGTGTCATCATAATTTAGGCTGTGTGTTACTTCATGTATGTTGTTATATTTTAGGCTGTGTGTTACTCCATGTATGTCATTACATTTTAGGCTATGTGTTGCTTCGTGTATGTCATTACACTTTAGGGTATGTGTTACTTCCTGTATGTCATTACATTTTAGGGTATGTGTTACTTCGTGTATGTCATTACATTTTAGGCTATGTGTTACTTCCTGTATGTCATTATATTTTAGGCTATGTGTTACTTTGTGTATGCCACTATGTGTTACTTCATGTATGTCATTACATTTTAGGTTATGAGTTACTTTGTGTATGTCATTACATTTTAGGGTATGTGTTACTTCATGTATGTCACTACATTTTAGTCTATGTGTTACTTTGTGTATGTCATTACATTTTAGGCTATGTGTTACTTCGTGTATGTTATTATGTGTTACTTCGTGTATGTCATTATATTTTAGGGTATGTGTTACTCCGTGTTTGTCATGATATTTTAGGCTATGTGTTACTTCATATATGTCCTTACATTTTAGGGTATGTCTTACTCCTTGTATGTCATATTTTAGGCTATGTATTACTTTGTGTATGTCATTACATTTTAGGCTATGTGTTATTTCCTGTATGTCATTATATTTTAGGCTATGTGTTACTTCGTGTATGTCATTACTTGCTACTTCCTGTATGTCATTACATTGTAGGCTATGTGTTACTTCATGTATGTCATTACATTTTAGGCTATGTGTTACTTCGTTTATGTCATTACATTTTAGGCTATGTGTTACTTCATGTATGTCATTAAATTTTCGGCTGTGTGTTACTTCGTGTATGTCATTACATTTTAGGCTATGTGTTACTTTATGTATGTCATTACATTTTAGGGTATGTGTTACTTCGTTTATGTCATTACATTTTAGGCTATGTGTTACTTCGTGTATGTCATTACATTTTAGGGTATGTTTTACTTTGTGTATGTCATTACATTTTAGGCTATGTGTTACTTTGCGTATGTCATTACATTTTAGGCTATGTGTTACTTTATGTATGTCATTGTATTTTAGGCTATGTGTTACTTTGTGCATGTCGTCATATTTTAGGTTATGTGTTACTTCTTGTATGTCATTACATTTTAGGGTATGTGTTACTTCATGTATGTCATTATATTTTTGGCTATGTGTTACTTCATGTATGTTACTGCATTTTAGGGTATGTGTTACATTGTGTATGTCATTATATTTTAGGCTATGTGTTACTTCATGTATGTTACTACATTTTAGGGTATGTGTTACTTTGTGTATGTCATTATATTGTAGGCTTTGTGTTACTTTGTGTATGTCATTATATTTTAGGCTATGTGTTAATTTATGTATGTTACTACATTTTAGGGCATGTGTTACTTTGTGTATGTCATTATGTTGTAGGCTATGTGTTACTTCCTGTATGTCATTACATTTTAGGCTATGTGTTACTTCATGTATGTCATTATGTGTTACTTTGTGTATGTCATTATATTTTAGGGTATGTGTTACTCCTTGTATGTCATTATATTTTAGGCTATGTGTTACTTCGTGTATGTCATTACATTTTAGGGTATGTGTTACTTCCTGTATTTCATTATATTTTAGGCTATGTGTTACTTCATATATGTCATTACATTTTAGGCTATGTGTTACTTCCTGTACGTCATTATAATTTAGGCTATGTGTTACTTCGTGTATGTCATTATTTGTTACTTCCTGTATATCATTACATTGTAGACTATGTCTTACTTCATCTATGTCATTATTTCTTAGGCTATGTGTTACTTTGTATATGTCATTACAGTTTAGGTTATGTGTTACTTTATGTATGTCATTACATTTTAGGGTATGTGTTACTTCGTGTATACCCATTACATTTCAGGCTATGTGTTACTTCATGTATGTCATTATATTTTAGGCTATGTGTTACTTCGTGTATGTTATTACATTTAAGGCTATGTGTTACTTTGTGTATGTCATTATATTTTAGGCTATGTGTTACTTCCTGTATTTCATTACATTTTAGGGTTTGTGTTACTTCGTGTATATCATTACATTTTAGGGTATGTGTTACTTCATGTATGTCACTACATTTTAGGCTATGTGTTACTTCGTGTATGTCATTACATTTCAGGCTATGTGTTACTTCCTGTATGTCATTACATTTTAGGCTATGTGTTACTTTGTGTATGTCATTACATTTTAGGCTATGTGTTACTTCATGTATGTCATTAAATTTTCGGCTGTGTGTTACTTCGTGTATGTCATTACATTTTAGGCTATGTGTTACTTTATGTATGTCATTACATTTTAGGGTATGTGTTACTTCGTTTATGTCATTACATTTTAGGCTATGTGTTACTTCGTGTATGTCATTACATTTTAGGGTATGTTTTACTTTGTGTATGTCATTACATTTTAGGCTATGTGTTACTTTGCGTATGTCATTACATTTTAGGCTATGTGTTACTTTATGTATGTCATTGTATTTTAGGCTATGTGTTACTTTGTGCATGTCGTCATATTTTAGGTTATGTGTTACTTCTTGTATGTCATTACATTTTAGGGTATGTGTTACTTCATGTATGTCATTATATTTTTGGCTATGTGTTACTTCATGTATGTTACTGCATTTTAGGGTATGTGTTACATTGTGTATGTCATTATATTTTAGGCTATGTGTTACTTCATGTATGTTACTACATTTTAGGGTATGTGTTACTTTGTGTATGTCATTATATTGTAGGCTTTGTGTTACTTGGTGTATGTCATTATATTTTAGGCTATGTGTTAATTTATGTATGTTACTACATTTTAGGGCATGTGTTACTTTGTGTATGTCATTATGTTGTAGGCTATGTGTTACTTCCTGTATGTCATTACATTTTAGGCTATGTGTTACTTCATGTATGTCATTATGTGTTACTTTGTGTATGTCATTATATTTTAGGGTATGTGTTACTCCTTGTATGTCATTATATTTTAGGCTATGTGTTACTTTGTATGTCATTACATTTTAGGGTATGTGTTACTTCCTGTATTTCATTATATTTTAGGCTATGTGTTACTTCATATATGTCATTACATTTTAGGCTATGTGTTACTTCCTGTACGTCATTATAATTTAGGCTATGTGTTACTTCGTGTATGTCATTATTTGTTACTTCCTGTATATCATTACATTGTAGACTATGTCTTACTTCATCTATGTCATTATTTCTTAGGCTATGTGTTACTTTGTATATGTCATTACAGTTTAGGTTATGTGTTACTTTATGTATGTCATTACATTTTAGGGTATGTGTTACTTCGTGTATACCCATTACATTTCAGGCTATGTGTTACTTCATGTATGTCATTATATTTTAGGCTATGTGTTACTTCGTGTATGTTATTACATTTAAGGCTATGTGTTACTTTGTGTATGTCATTATATTTTAGGCTATGTGTTACTTCCTGTATTTCATTACATTTTAGGGTTTGTGTTACTTCGTGTATATCATTACATTTTAGGGTATGTGTTACTTCATGTATGTCACTACATTTTAGGCTATGTGTTACTTCGTGTATGTCATTACATTTCAGGCTATGTGTTACTTCCTGTATGTCATTACATTTTAGGCTATGTGTTACTTTGTGTATATCATTACATTTTAGAGTATGTGTTACTTCATGTATGTCACTACGTTTTAGGCTATGTGTTACTTCGTGTATGGCATTACATTTTAGGTATGTGTTACTTGCTGTATGTCATTAAATTTTAAGTTATATATTACTTCATGTATGTCATTATATTTTAGGCTATGTGTTACTTCGTGTATGTCATTATATTTTAGGCTATGTGTAACTTTGTGTATGCCATTACATTTTAGGGTATGTGTTACTTCGTGTATGTCATTATATTTTAGACTATGTGTTACGTTGTGTATGTCATTACATTTTAGGCTATGTATTACTTTATGTATGTCATTATATTTTAGGCTATGTGTTCCTTCGTGTATGTCATTATATTTTATGCTATGTGTTACTTTGTGTATGTCATTACATTTCAGGCTATGTGTTACTTTATGTATGTCATTATATTTTAGGGTATGTGTTACTTCGTGTATGTCATTATGTGTTACTTAGTGTATGTCATTACATTTTAGTCTATGTGTTACTTCATGTATGTTTTTACATTTTTTGGGGTATGTGTTAATTCATGTATGTCATTATGTTTTTCTTTGTGTATGTCATTACATTTTAGGCTATGTCTTACTTTATGTTTGTCATTACATTTTAGGCTATGTGTTACTTTGTGTATGTCATTACATTTTAGGGTATGTGTTACTTCATATATGTCACTACATTTTAGGCTATGTGTTACTTTATGTATGTCATTACATTTTAGGGTATGTGTTACTTCATTTATGTCATTACATTTTAGGCTATGTGTTACTTCATGTATGTCTTTACATTTTTAGGGTATGTGTTACTTTATGTATGTCATTACATTTTAGGGTATGTGTTACTTCGTTTATGTCATTACATTTTAGGCTATGTGTTACTTCATGTATGTCTTTACATTTTTAGGGTATGTTTTACTTTATGTATGTCATTACATTTTAGGTTATGTGTTACTTCATGTATGTCATTACATTTTGGGCTATGTGTTACTTTATGTATGTCATTGTATTTTAGGCTATGTGTTACTTTGTGCATGTCGTCATATTTTAGGCTATGTGTTACTTCTTGTACGTCATTACATTTTAGGGTATGTGTTACTTCGTGTATGTCATTATGTGTTACTTCCTGTATGTCATTATATTTTTGGCTATGTGTTACTTCATGTATGTTACTACATTTTAGCGTATGTGTTACGTTGTGTATGTCATTATATTTTAGGCTATGTGTTACTTCATGTATGTTACTACATTTTAGGGCATGTGTTACTTTGTGTATGTCATTATGTTGTAGGCTATGTGTTACTTCGTGTATGTCATTATGTGTTACTTTGTGTATGTCATTATATTTTAGGGTATGTGCTACTCCTTGTATGTCAATATATTTTAGGCTATGTGTTACTTCGTGTATGTTATTACATTTTAGGGTATGTGTTACTTCCTGCATTTCATTATATTTTAGGCTATGTGTTACTTCTTGTATGTCATTACATATTAGGCTATGTGTTACTTCCTGTATGTCATTATGTTTTAGGCTATGTGTTACTTTGTGTATGTCATTATTTGTTACTTCCTGTATGTCATTACATTGTAGACTATGTCTTACTTCATCTATGTCATTACATTTTAGGCTATGTGTTACTTTGTGTATGTCATTACATTTTAGGCTATGTGCTACTTTGTGTATGTCATTATATTTTAGGCTATGTGTTACTTTGTGTATGTCATTACATTTTAGGCTATGTGCTACTTTGTGTATGTCATTACATTTTAGGGTATGTGTTACTTTGTGTAGTTCATTACATTTTAGGGTATGTCTTACTTCATGTATGTCATTACATTTTAGGGGATGTGTTACTTCATATATGTTATTACATTTTAGGCTATGTGTTACTTTGTGTATGTCATTACATTTTAGGGTATGTGTTACTTTGTGTAGTTCATTACATTTTAGGGTATGTCTTACTTCATGTATGTCATTACATTTTAGGGGATGTGTTACTTCATATATGCCATTACATTTTAGGCTGTGTGTTACGTCATGTATGTTATTACATTTTAGGCTATGTGTTACTTTGTGTATGTCATCATATTTTAGGCTTTGTGTTACTTTGTTTATGTCATATTTTAGGGTATGTGTTACTTCATCTATGTCATTACATTTTAGGCTATGTGTTACTTTGTGTATGTTATTACATTTTAGGCTATGTGTTACTTCGTGTATGTCATTATATTTTAGGCTATGTGTTACTTCCTGTATGTCATTACATTTTAGGGTAGGTGTTATTCCGTGTATATCATTACATTTTTGGGTATGTGTTATTTCCTGTATGTCATTATATTTAGGTTATGGGTTACTTCATGTATGTCATTACATTTTAGGCTATGTGTTACTTCCTGTATGTCATTACATTTTAGGATATGTGTTAATTTCTGTATGTCATTATATTTTAGGCTATGTTTTACATTGTGTATGTCATTACATTTTAGGCTATGTGTTACTTTATGTATGTCATTACATTTTAGGCTATGTGTTACTTTGTGTATGTCATATTTTAGGCTATGTGTTACTTTGTGTTTTTCATTATGTGTTACTTTGTGTATGTCATTACATTTTAGGCTATGTGTTACTTTGTGAATGTCATTACATATTAAGCTATGTGTTACTTCGTGTATGTCATCACATTTTGGGATATGTGTTACTTTATGTATGTCACTACATTTTCGGCTATGTGTTACTTCGTGTATGTTACTACATTTTAGGGTATGTGTTACTTCATGAATGTCGTTATATTTTAGGCTATGTGTTACTTCGTGTACGTCATTATATTTTAGGCTATGTGTTACTTCATGTATGTCATTATATTTTCGGTATGTGTTACTTCGTGCATGTCATTACATTTTAGGCTATGTGTTACTTTGTGTATGTCATTACATTTTAGGCTATGTGTTACTTCCTGTATGTCATGCATTTTCGGCTATGTGTTACTTTACGTATGTCATTATATTGTAGGCCATATGTTACTTCATGTATGTCAGTACATTTTAGGCTATATGTTACTTCATTTTGTGACCTCCTGCTGGTTATTACTGAAAAATGGGTTGAGTGGTCCAGTCTACTGACCTGTAAACAAATAAAATAGTAAATATAAATGTATCAACTAATCAAGCAACATTGGAATGCAAGCTTTTGAAACTGCTAGATATTTTATCAAGAATGTTGTGAAAAAAATGAATTGACTCATTTTATGCACATGCAAATATGAAATGGATCTGCAGACCATGGCAATCAACAAATTCTCCTAATGCAGACTTATAGAGCAGGAGAGTTCCTTACATGCTGAAGAAGTGTTGGGTGAGAGCATATGTTTTTTATAGAGTAACATATAAAGGCAGTATCCTTAGAGCCTGTGTATACTGGAAGATCCTGTTGATATCTTATGTCAATTAAAGGCAGAAGTCTGGAATTTGTTTGTTGCTTTCTTTTACAGAATATTCTGCTCTTATCCTTACAAGTGCATGTGTTTTGGTCAATATACTGAAAACTGCTAGCAGGATCTGGGCCCATCCATGTACTGTGCCCTTTTTGAAGTTCTTCATGCCAGAGGAGAGCTCCATAGCTATGATCACATTGCCTACATTACAATTATCAACTGTTGCAGATATAATTCCATTTATGGAGCTCAAGTACATACTTAATTCAAGAAAAGTTCTTCTCTCTTCAGTATTCATTCTTTTTTTTTCTGTTTGCTGCATATATTCACTATCATCCAGCCTACGCTTTTTCTAAAATTAGAGTAATGTAGCCACACCATATCATATATGGTTAAAGCCCTTACTGTGATGAAGACAACCCAGATTTGTTTGGCAGCTTGTGCATATCTGCCTTTATCAGGGGAGGGAGGTCTTGCTCATCATGGGATGGGACAAGGGAGGGATGCATGCATGGGGCATACAAGGTGATAATATTTCCCTGGTAGAGGCCAGAGAAGCAATTGCTAAGTGCTTCCTTGGAAGATGGGGTAACTTGCCCACACTAGTTCCTTGTGAATGTGATGGGTGGATTGACTCAGTGCACCCATTCAATGTCTCACCCACAGGATGTTGGGTTCGATGTACAATGTTGGGAGAACACAGAAAAAACACCCCTGAAGGAGTGTAATGTGGACCTGGGATGCCATGATGTCCACATTGGCCCTGAGCCTTATCAGAATAAAGTCTCAGGCCAAGGGGTAGGCAGACCTAGTGAACAAGATGAAGCACTGGGGTCCATTTATGTTCAACCTTTCAGGCAACGAAAAAGAAGAAAAATAGATTAATGCATAACAGGTCATTGAGTTTTGCAGCCAATCACTATGCTAGATCCCGCTACTGTTCCTTACTTCAAAACTTGTTGCTAATACCACTAAAATTCACTCATAAATGATCCTATACCACTTACTTACCTATTACTTTCTAGAATCCTGGAAAGATGGAAATCACACTGTGATTTTAAATCTGCACACAGGGTTCTTGTGTTTGTGCTTAAATCCAGGAATAGATTGAGTAATTCCTATTCTGGAAATGACTTCCATGCATCAAATGGGCAACACAGTGGTGCAGTGGTTAATGCTGTCACCTCACAGCAAGAGGTTCTCCAGTTAGATTCTCAGCCGGGGTGCCTTCTGTGTGGATTTTGCATGTTCTCTCTGCATTTGTGTGGGTTTCCTCTGGGTACTACTCTAGTTTCCTCCCACATTCCAAAGACATGCATGTGGAGTGTTTCTCCCCAGGCCTCCGCTGAATATAGGCTCTGTCCTAGTCAAACTTTCCTGGTGAACAAATGTTAAATGAATAAAAATCATATGTAAAATTTATTCTAAGTGCATATGCAAAAATAAACAATTCATTGACTTGTGCCACAATAATTGGATATGTCATCAAGGAGCTCCATGAAAATGCTTTGTTTTTAACAGGAAATTCTGATTGAAATGATTAAAGTTACTACCGTTATGATATCTCTGTATGTAATCTGATAACGGTATGGAAACAGTTATTTTTGTCGGTTTGTCCTTTTTTCTAATTTTTTTAGTCTGTGCATTACATGTTTGTCTTATACTTTTCTAAATTTTTCATCTTTAATTACACCTTGTGTGACAAAATAAATTTTGTTCATATTGTGTCTGAAGTCTCTATAGTACATTTTTAATTGTTAACTTTTAATCATTGTTTCATTGTACATTGAAACACACACACTCACTAATTAATAATTATTAATGTGTACTATCGCTAATGATTGTTCCTGAACTACAATGCATTGGTGTCCTATACAGGATTAGTTTCTCTGTCTTGATTAGACTAAATGCTGGGAGAGACCCCACCTCCCAAATGGTCTTGAATTGGATAAAGTGAATAATGAGAGAATGAATAAACCACTCCTACATTTTTTTTCTCAAGGACCCCCAGAAAATGGACACTACCCAGGTGGGCATTCTCAGTCCTCATATGATACTAAATAAATAAATAAAATAAATAGACAACTACATTAATAAACATATAGATAGACAGAGAGACAGACAGATGGACAATGTGGTGTCTCCCTCCTTTCCTCCTATCCTAAACAGATATGTTAATAGCTATAAAGATAGCTAGAAAATAGATAAATAGATGGACATATAAACAGATAGACAAAAAACAGACATTGTGGTGATTCCCTCCCTCCCTGTAGGTACCAGATGCAAAATAGCAACTGTAAGCTTGCTAGAAACTCAGGGCAGGTTAGGTTACAGAATGCTCTTTAATTCTGAAAAATAACTCTTTGTTTATCTTTCTCACTATATGTTACTGAAATAAATGAGTACTCATTTTAGAGGCAAACGTTAAGGGATGAATTTTAGAATCTAAGCAGGTACCAAGTATGGAATTACAGAGGTAGTTGGTCCTAAGATGTTACACCCTGTATTTTGTTAGTGACTTGAAATTCAGATTAATATTGCATTGCTTGAGTTTGTGGTAGTGAATTCAAATACTAATAGCCCCTTAATCAAAAGTGGGCTAAAGCATGCATTAAAAAAAAAAAAAAAAAAAAAAAAAAAACGTAAAAAAAACATAATTCTAGAATTTAAGTTGCATAGCACAATAAACCGTACACTTTTTTGCAGATTTCTTTTAATCTTGTATTAACGTGCTACTATACAAAACATAAACAGACTGCAGAGGCTACAAAAAGCTGTAAATGATGGGCATGTTCTGTGCATAGGCGCTAGTTCATAGGTTCATAGGTTCATACTAGGCTATCTGCCCTAGGGCATTTATAAGCCTAGCCAGAATGTGTTTGGCTTTCGCCACCCATTTTAAATTTATTTTGCTATGCCCTTTTTCGAGGTTAGTATACTGTGCCTCTGTCTAACAGTGACACAGAAGTGATACCCGGGGTAAACCTACGATCTCCCATCCACTCATCAAGATTCCTCTTGAAGAGAGTCAATGAGGGACTCTGCCTAACCTGGGCTGGGATTTTATTCCAGAGTGAAGGGAGCCTCTGGGTTATGAATCTGTCCCTCCAGCATGTTCTATTTATTTCAGTGCTGAGGTTCAAGTCTCTCGAGCGCGTAGCTCGATGGGATTTGGATTTTCTGAGGTGCAGCATGTCCATTAATTCCGGGTTAGACATGGCTTTATACGTCAGGCACAGATCGCCTCTGAACAGGCGGTATGCCACTGAGTAGAGCTGGAGTTTCTTTAACCGGGCAACATATGGCATCTGTTTGAGCCCTTTGATCCTCTTGGTGAGGTACTTTTGGGGTCTTTCCAGTTGCTGCAAGTGTCTGGTAAGGTACATCCCAAAAGGGCATTGTTCTCAATTATGGGCCTGATGAGGGATGAGTAAAGAGGCACAATGACCTTCCCTGATCTAGATGTGAATCCCTTCATGATTAGGTGGGCTATATAAAATGTTTTTCTAACCACTTTGGCCACGTGGTTGTCAAATGAGAGATTGCTATCAACTTGGGTCCCCAGGTCCCTAATTACTTCTTCTGTGCTTAATGGATTACCACCTATGTGGTAATTTGTGGGCACTTTGTTTTTGCCAAAGGGGATGACTATACACTTTTTGGCATTTAGCTTGAGGCCATGGCTCTGGCACCAGTTGTCTGTTTCTATGAGGCCCTTTTGGAGGATGCTTGTGTTGGCTGGAGAGTCGATTATGGCACCCAGTTTGCAGTCATTTGCGAACTTGGTCAGCCACAGTCCTTCCGTGTTGGCCTGTACCTCCGAGAAATATATACCGAACAAGAGAGGTCCCAGGACTGAGTCTTGTGGGACACCACTTGTAACTGGTTTGGAGTCTGACATTGCTCCAGCAATTCTAACTATGTGGGTTCTGTCCGTGAGCCAGTTTGCAATCCATCTAGTGACATAGGGGTTTATATTTAAGCTGGTGAGCTTATCTGTAATGCCCAAGTGGGGTATTGTATCGAAGGCTTTTGCGAGGTCCAGGTAGGCTGTGTGGACCACCTTCCCCTCGTCAATGGCCTTGGTGACTGTTTCAAAGAAATCAACCAGGTTTAAGAGGCAGGATCTGCCCTTAACAAAGCCGAAATGGGTAGGATCCAGTGTCTGTAGGTCCCCAATATCTTTATTTATGAGGTCCATGATGATCAAAGTCAAATCAGTTTTTAGGTTTGTTCACCCACTATTGCAATTCAGATTCGTATTGCATGTCCTAGATAAATGTGGGTCTATATCAGAACATCGAAAGTTCATACTTTCAAATGTTCTTACATCAACCCCTATTCAGCAAACGCTGAAAATAGTGAAACGACAGATAACCAATTTTTTTCCTAAGGAAAGAATTCGGTTGTCCGTTTCTGTCATTTTGCTATTTTCAGTGCTGTGGTAGAAAGTTATGGGTCGGGTTCAGGTAAGTGTGCGATTGGGCATGGGTTAGGTGAGTTAGGGTTAGGGCGTGAGGGAGGTATATGTGCAATTGTGTGGATGTGAGGGTTAGGGCAGTTTAGGTGAGTTAGGATTAGGGCGCGGGTGAGGCGAGTGTGTGATAGTGACAGACCTTAGGGTTAGGGTTTGGGTTAAGGTAAGTGGATAGTTAGTGGTGTTTGTACAGTTTAGTGTAGGGTTAGCTGTAAGATTTTGGGTGTATGTGTGTGGATTGCTGTTTGTTTGTTGTGCTTGTGTTGTGTGTATGTGTTTTGGAACAGCAAATATTTCCCTAGGAAAAAATTTGCTGTTCTGAATGTTTGATGTTGTCAGCGTTCGCTGATTAGGGGTCGATGTAAGAATATTCGAAAATGTGAACTTTCAGTGTTCTGATATAGACCCGATAAATGTAGAACATCATGAAAGCATTTGTTAAGCTCCTCTGTTACCAAGCATGGCCTCTGAAAGGTAGTATAATTACTAGTGAAAGTAACCTAGTGCCCAGTAAGTAACATAATGAAGGATAACTAGGTTAGTTTGTAACCACTAGTGCCCAGTGAGTAACATAATGAAGGATAACTAGTTTAGTTTGTAACAACATTTCCTATTGTGATAACCCCCATCCACAGTCTTTCAACATTTCCAAGTTATAAATCAAATTCACAAGTGAAGCATCAACACCGTGCTGTAATGCTTCCGAAGTATTGTGGGCAGGTGAGTGTTGCACTCTTGAAGAAAGAAATCTCTATAACATTATGGCATCTTCTTATTTGACTTTTAGAATTACTTCTTCTGCAATACCAACAGAATGGTTTAGCGAGACAAGTATATTTCATAGAGGATACCACTGTTGTAGAACAGATTTCCCCATCTACATAAAACAAAGTTTAACCCTGTCCATTTTCAAGAACAACTTAGATCTACAGTTGGGAAGCAAACATTTTATTCTACGACTGCCACCTGTGTTACTAATTGACACAGACAGATCCTAAATGCTTTGCCCCATGCATGGGTCCCCTCATATTATCTGAGATATTATCCCATTACTGTCATCAGGGGTAGAATATAATTATTGACCATAGAATGGGTAAGACTAATCAATAACTACATGGTATAGGCTTAAACACAAAAAGGGAAATTGGCGAGGCTTAAAATGGCTTGAAATGGCAGCTAGCCTAGTACTTACCTGTGAACCTTCATTTAAAAGAAACAGTTCTCAAAAGAATGTTCTTTCCATGTTTAAACTGTGGTATTTCACTTATGTGAAAAAACTGTTAGGTGGCATAATTACATTTACTCATGATCAATGGTTCACTTGTACTCTGTGCCCTTTGATACCGATTTTTAATAATAGTACATTTTCTTTTCCCTGCTTGCGAGCTGGTGGTGTAGTTGAGGTTGGTTTTATGTATTTGGCTGTTTTTCTGTCCGAGAGCACTTCAAGATACAAACATAAAAATTTGTTTACTATGCTTCTTTTTTATTTCATATCGTTTGACCCCACTCCCTTTGCTATTTAGTTAATACTTTATCACGGCTAGTCGTCAAGTTTTAGACCTGCTGGAGTATGCAAAAGTCACTGAGGCAAACTGCAAACTAAATATCAGATGATTAACTAGACTACTGTGTAAGAAAACAAAATGGATGTCGGTTCTCCATCCACTTGTTACGTCAGGAGACAATTTGTCGAGGCATTCTGTACTTGCTATTTGTCCAAAAGATTAAATCTTCTTTCTCAAAAGGCTTAGCTTAGTTTGCTGAGGTATCCTATAAGTATGTTATCTGTCTACAGTATTAAAATCCTGTCTGTAAGGCTGATAATTAGGTTAGTTTGAATGTGACAGTCACATCTGCTGAGGGCGGGTCTGTTATCACATGCAAAGGTGGACTGTCTTTTCTTTTAGTTTAAACCTGTTTCTTTTCATGATCAGGGCCAGAAGACAGTATAACAATCCAGTTTGCTAGTTTACATAAAAGACTAATTTTCAGTATGTTACAAACTGCAGTCAGCTGCATTTTATTTTATCTGTATTTGGCATATAACTATGAGACTGCTTTGCCATATGAAGTTTCTTATATTTGCAACATTAATTTCACAGTTCTGATGTAGAGATGTAATTTATACTAATACCACATGCATGTAAATTGCATAATAATGCCCTGATCTTTTACAGTTGTTATAGCAATGTAATATGCAAGAAGGCTGTAGGCACTTTTATCATCTTAAACTAGGGCACGCTTGTACAATATTCTTTTTGTGTAACTTTATTTATAACAAAATTAAGAATTTGATACAAGTTGATGATTTCACATAAATATATCAAAACAAATGGACTTGTAAATGCATAACACATTCATATAAAATGCATATGCATAAAATTAAAACATTTGTAGGTAAAATATAGTGGCTAATGCTAATGTATTATTTGCATAGGGATTAACACAAGGGTCTGTCATTTAACAAAAGTCAAGTACATGTTTTAATTGATAACGTAATATAGGTATATGTATGGAACTTTTAAGATTTATACTTTTTTTAACATGCAGAACTGTTAATAGTAATAATCAGTACACAGTAAATATGAGTAGATTGATGGATTTATATAATGTTAAGAATTAAGAGCTGTTCATTAGACATTAGTAAAATAGAGTGGGGACCCCCATATATTATAATACAATATACTTGAACAGAATATAATAGAGCAGCAGTGATTAGTAAAGCGTAATATATTATGGCAGAGTACAACAGCTTAGAGCCGAGGAAAGTGTATTAGGATGGACACCTGAAAGATTATATGGCTAAATGTTAAATGGACTTATAGTCTAATGTTGAGGGTTTTCAAATTGAACCTAAGTCATTTATTTTCATCTCCCATCTCTGTTTCCAAGCTTACGTAATGGGAGGAATTGCTATTTAATATGGAGAAAGTTTGTTGAGCCCCTGCGCTTGGCTGTTTGTATCTCAACATTGTCTATTTGCTGTATCACTTGTTGCAATTCATGTATTGAGAAAGGGCTCACACTTTTCCAGTGTCTTGTAAGGGCATTTTTTGGCTGCTAATATAATAATGTGGAGTATGATACATTTGTCAATTGAACGGACAAATCCAAAGACTGATAAGTCCTACCATTCTGTGTTATCTACATTTATAATCTTGGCAAGCTTTCGTTTAAGATTTATCTTGGACTGTTTGACAAATGAACAGTCCTAAAACATATGTCCATGACCCAAGGGTGCCATTATTATGAGATTTCCAGCAGGTAGATGTAATATCTTGAAACATTTGTGATAACCTAGCTGGGGGCCAAAACAATCTCTGAAAACACTTCCATGCATAAATCCTCCAATTAGGAGAGCTGGTGAGTAAGGAAGGGATAGCCAGGATCCTATCTATTTGTACAGTGGACAGCCAGGATCCTATTTGTACAATGGACAGCCAGGATCCTATTTGTACAATGGACAGCCAGGATCCTATTTGTACATTGGACAGCCAGGATCCTATCTATTTATACAGTGGACAGCTAGGATCCTGTTTGTACAATGGACATCCAGGATCCTATCTATTTGCACTGTGGACAGCCAGGATTCTATTTGTACAGTGGACAGCCAGGATCCTATCTATTTGTACAGTGGACAGCCTGGATCCTATTTGTACAGTGGACAGCCAGGATTCTATTTGTACAGTGGACAGCCAGGATCCTATCTATTTGTACAATGGACAGCCAGGATCCTATTAGTACAATGGACAGCCAGGATCCTATTTGTACATTGGACAGCCAGGATCCTATCTATTTATACAGTGGACAGCCAGGATCCTGTTTGTACAATGGACATCCAGGATCCTATCTATTTGCACTGTGGACAGCCAGGATTCTATTTGTACAGCGGACAGCCAGGATCCTATCTATTTGTACAGTGGACAGCCTGGATCCTATTTGTACAGTGGACAGCCAGGATTCTATTTGTACAGTGGACAGCCAGGATCCTATCTATTTGTACAATAGACAGCCAGGATCCTATTTGTACAATGGACAGCCAGGATCCTATTTGTACATTGGACAGCCAGGATCCTATCTATTTATACAGTGGACAGCCAGGATCCTGTTTGTACAATGGACATCCAGGATCCTATCTATTTGCACTGTGGACAGCCAGGATTCTATTTGTACAGTGGACAGCCAGGATCCTATCTATTTGTACAGTGGACAGCCTGGATCCTATTTGTACAGTGCACAGCCAGGATCCTATTTGTACAGTGGACAGCCAGGATCCTATCTATTTGTACAATGGACAGCCAGGATCCTATTAGTACAGTGGACAAAGTAATACCTTCCTCTTACTGAAATAAATATTCTTAATAGCAAGTGCAGGATTATGACACATGTCATGTCAGACTGACACAAGGCAGAATGTGTGCTTTTGTTGTTTTAGAGCCGTTACACACTTTCCTAATATATTGAACAAATGGATGTATACAAAGATTAGGAAGTTTATGGAGGTTTATAGCTGAAAAGATGAGTGAAGTTAATTGCCTTGAACAAATAAATTCACATTCAGGGATATTATGGTCTTCCATTATTTGACTAAAGGGCTTAAGAGATCCATTCACAATGAATTGAAAAGTATAGTAAACCTGATATGTCCATAAAACCTGATAGGGACATTTTTCAGATATAGCAGAATATCTGGAAAGGCCATATATGGAAAGATAACATTGCCCACATTAATCGCTGAAACCCAAGTCTTTAAACAAGAATATATCACCTTGTACATAAGACTGAAATACTGAAATGGCTTAACTTCCTTTAATTTCAGACAATGTCCCTTAGTATATGCAAGTTTAACAAACACTTGCTTAGAAAAGTAATTGCAGTTTGCAGGGTCTAAGTGTGAATTAATAATGGGAAGGATGACTTCAAACATTAGTTGAACACAAGGGAGTACAGGCTCAAGATGGTATGAATCAGTTACATAACAAAATATGGTAGACTTACGAGATAGAAACTCCAACTGCAAAGAAACTCTGCATGTACGGCTACTGCCAGGTCCCAAAAACAATGAAGAGCAAAGAACTAACAACGGGGCCAGCATTTCAGGCAGCAATCGTTCCTTTTATTTAAGTGCAAAAGCACATACAAGAGTGAGAGAACAGACCGGTTTCGGCTATAACATTAGTTAACCTTCCTCAGTGTAAATGAAATCAAAAAACAAACACTCTTTATATAGCTTTGACAAGACATGTGACCATTCAAAATTGTTCATTTAAACCAGGTGTGAATAGAGCCCCTAACTTAATTACCCACTTCTTTTCTTTTTTATTTAGTATATCATGCCAACCAGTTTTATTGTTCCTTGGTCCACTAATTTTGTCAATTACTGTAAAACTGAAAGATGCTTTAACATGTGTTAGAGTATGTTTGTATAAGGCATTCGTAGTTTTGAGATTTTTAACTTCACTAAGGTGTTCTGACATCCTAATTCTTAGTGGTCTAGAGGTCTGTCCTATGTAAAAAGCAGAACATTGACAACTAACTAAATTAATGGCCCAGTCAGTATTACAATTGGTAAAGAAAGGTTATCAAAAACATGGGATGTATTTTTACTACTGAAAGTCCTAGTTTTGAGAATTTTTGGACAATGAACACAATGTCCACAAGGGTGACAACCTATTAAAGATCCACCTGAAAGGGTGGTCTGTACTTGTGGAGTTTCCCTGAGTTGTCCTTTTTTATAGTGGCTAAGGATGGATCCAAATTCCTCCCTTTCCTGAAAGAGAAATGGCATCTATCACCTAATATTGCACCTAGAGAGGCATCAGCCAACAATATATTCCAATGATGTTGCACATATTCCATCAGAGTGCCTGTGTTTCTACCATAAGTGACCACAAACCTGGGGGGGGGACTTACTGTCCTCGTTTTTGTGTTTATAGAGGAGAAGACTGTCTGTGTGGAGTCTGCATGTTCTCCCGTGGTCGAGTGGGCATTTGAAAGACATGCGTTGAATGGGCGTGCCTTTGTTGAAGGTTGGGTATCGGGCTAGCAACTCGACACCATAAAAAAAAAAAAAAAAAAAACTGCCAATCATTAGTGGACCGGAGTTCCGCTATGGTGACCACTAACCGGGAAAAGCCGAAAGACAAACAACAACAAGAGGAGAAGACTGTTCCGTGTGATATTATCAACCTTATTCTGTGCTTGTAAGACATCCCCCATTTTATACTCTCTGTCCTTAAATCTGGATCTCAAGTCATCACTATAGTATTTTTGCTTCGCTGGCTCAGAACAAATCCGTTTGACCCTCATAAACTGTGATTTGGGAATGTTCCTACAAATATGGGGTGGATGATAGCTGGTGGCCTGGAGCAAAGAGTTATATTCGAGTACCTTCAGTAATTAAAGTGTTATCAGGAGTAATTTTGTCCCTATGATGGCTCAACATAAAGTGTATTCCCCATCTGTTCTCATTCAAATAACTCACAAATTCTTTGAGCTATTCAACGTCTGATCTCCAGACCAACCAACAATCATCCAGATATCTTCTCCAGATATCCATCTCACCCATAAAAAGATTATGGGAGTCATCATAAATAAACTGTTCTTCTATATATACAATAAACAAATCTGCATATATTGGTGCAAATGATGCCTCCATAGCAGTACCTTGAACTTGTAGGAAACATCAATTTTGATAAAAAATAATGTTCTTAGTTAATACATGTTCCACAAGAACCAGCAAGAATGTATTGAAACCAGGGGGGTAAAGCCCAGATTTGTATAGCCAACATTTAAGGGCATCTATACCAGCCCAATGAGGGATGTTGGTATAGAGGGCTGTCACATCCAATGTACATAATAACCAATCAGGCTCAAGTTGTGTTTCTGAAATCACTTGAAGAAACTCGGTGGTATCCCTGATTCTAGCCAGTACCCATTTCAATAATGGTTTAAGGTATTTTGTAAGGAAATGTGTTAGGGGTTCCATCAATGACCCCCTCCCAGAAGCAATGGGTCTTCCTGGTAGATTGATAGGATCTTTATAGATTTTAGGCAGAAAGTAAATGTATTGTCGACTGGGATCAGAAATAGTTAAGTGTTGTTTGGTAGTTTTAGTAATGATGCCTTCCTCCATGACTGACTCAAGAAACTCATCAATCTGTTTTTTGAAATCCAAGGTGGGATCAATGTGCATGTATGTATATAATGTATGTGCATGTATGTATAATAGCAGGCATCCAAAAGTTCTCTCGTGGCCTCTTCATCATACCATGTGCAATCCTGGACCACCACAGCCCAACCTTTATCAGCCCCTAGGATAACCAGGTCATGATTGTTAGCTAGTTTTGAAATACAATCTGTTTTAATCTTAGAAATATTGTTTGACTTGGGTGTGAACTCACTAGAGAGACAATGTAGATCTTTAAAAATCATATTCTGAAACATAAGTACATTGTGGTTCATAGGTGGCATAAACCCAGATTTGTGATATCTGAAATCATCCGACATATCTCTGTCCTGAAAAGATATTTTAAGATTAAGGTTTCTGCAAAATGTTAAAACATCATTAACAAAAGCATCTTCAGGGACAAAGAATCCTGGTATAAAAGATAACCCTTTATTTAGAATACCAATTTTGGCAGGAGAGAGGTTATAAGATGAAATGTTAAAAACATTTATTTCTTGGCAAACATTTGTATTAGTCCCTCCATGTTGGTTACTGCTCCAATGGTTCCTGCCCCCCCCCCCCAGTCTAAACCCAAAGGGCCATTGGAGTTCCTCTTTTTCTGTGCCGGGAACCAGTGGTACCCACAATTTCCCCCTCCAAGCCAGAGGATTCCTCACCTGAGGTATCTATACTGGACATAGATCCCTTTTTTAAGATGGATGTTGGCCGCTTTTTCTTGGGTGGATTTTTCTTAGATTGAACAAAATGAACATGCTTATCTTTACCCATATTAAAGGGGTCCCCCCCTATCATAGTCAGATTGATCCCTCAGGAATTTCCTCTTTTTCCTATCCCTAAGCTGCTCTTAAGAATAGTCAGTTCATGATTAAGTTTCTTCAAGCAGGACTTTTAAATGGGTGATTGCTCATATTTTTTAACATCATCACATAAAGCAGTTATGATCTCTATTTCACTGTCAATAGTTCTGTTATGATGTTCGGCCAAAATTTCAACAAACCTGAGAGAGGCTTATTGTTGAGCTTCGCCCCATGTTTTTAGAAGGATCTCATCAGGATTACTAACCAGTGGTTGTAAGCGTACATGCAAACCCCTGGGTGTTATTTCTTTAATAAAATAAGCCCAAAACAACCTATAATGCCAGATATTGTTTCTGAGCTGTCGCATATGCCTTGTAAGTTCCCAAAAATTTTTTTCAGATCCTTCATCATTGGTTACTATATTGGTGCTATTCATTTGCCCATTGGAATTGTCTAAACCAAAGATGGCCAAATCATCTCTGTCCGAGGCAAGCCCCCGTAACAGGTTGGAAATATCAATCATGTGGTACACTAACATATAAATAAAAATTCAAAACCTACGTAATTTCTGTGCATAGTCAAGTCAACCCATTCGGTTAAAAAAATACACTCCTTTGTCACTTCAAAATCCCAGAGCCAAACGGGAACACAATTCAAATTCCACTCAATGCTTGTTACCAAATGGACAATAACAGTCCCTGCTATTATTACTAAATGAACAGTGTTATGTCCTTATATTAAACCTGCAGGTTCAGAATTTCAAGTGATCCAATGTTAATATCCGGACAATATCAGACCCTATATATAATTAAACATAGTGCTGAGTCCAAAATGTATGGCTACAGTTTATTATTAGGACAAAGGTCTGTACCACTTGATGGTAAAAAAACACACAACTCCCCAGCTTAAAAATTAAAACTAAAGTTAGGCAATAAATATAGTCTGAAAATGACTTAGCACCAATATATCTCATCAAAAAATAGATATCTTATATATAAGACATCAATTCATCCAAAGGGGCATATAGAAAAATCCAAAACAATGCGGCCTGTAAAACAATACGGACTTTAAATGGACTATCAAATTTGATATGTCAATGGGCCTACTAATCGAATTGTACTAATTACACAATAGAGTGGCCACATGGCCATATATCCACTTGTACTCAGGAATATCCCCAAACTGAAGGGTTCTTTTAAAGAGTCCAACAAAAATATTGTCACCCAGTATATTCCTAATTCTATTCCTCTACCTATTAACCCGATAGTGTTATTAGATGTTAACATCAATCATAAATGCCAAATAAGGCCAATACCATAAGCATATATAGCAGCACTAAGAAACAATTATTAAGTTGCCCTATTCAGTAAGAACAAGGTGCCATACAAAAACATTCCAAAACATACAATGTTAAGACAAGAAATACATCCGCTAGGTCGCAAACATATGAAATAGCTTAAACTCAATGTCACAAGCGTTCAGGCAAAAATTGCAAAGTTCTTAGGTAGTTCCATATGATAAACCACCGTAAAAGAAGCCAGCCGATGTATCCGTTTCAGTCCCAGTCCTTGTTTGCCGTATCAGACAAATGATGTAAGACTTATAAGATAAAACTAGACTTAGAAGTTTGAGGTCACCTTGTAGCTCAGAAGCATTGTGAATAGCTTGATGGACTGATACAGGGCTTGGTGACCAAAGAAAAGCAATGATTTGTCGCTCCCATTTAGTTCAGGTATGAGGTTGAGATTCTGAACAGATACATGATATAAAGTACTTAAGTACAGAGTATAATTTTTATATGCAATATTTTTAGTTCAAAGGGTAAGGCCCATGAATGCCATTCATGCAGATTATCAGTTAGTCTTTTCTTGATAAAGTGATAGTTTGGTTCCCAAGTTTTGTCCAGGTTGGGGCTAAATAAGACTTCTAAGTACTTAAAATAATGAGGGTTGAACATAAAATTATGAAATATATTCAAAATGTTAAGAGCAAATACACTGCTAATCACAAAAACTGTATTATAAGGGTTTACTTTATGCCTTGACAAAAACTGCCAGTTTTGAAGGAATTCCCAAAATCATTGAAGAACATTCCCTAGGGCTTCCAAGTGAATGAACAGTACATCAGCAAACAAAGGTGAATGACCACCATTGACCTCTAAGAGTAATCTAAGAACTGATGCCAAAGGCTTGATGACCAAAATAAGTAGTAAAGGTGTAAGTGGTCAACATTGCCACTCTCCTCTTTAGACTGAAAATGGATGAGATATAAAGGGGCCTATCCAAACTGCAGCAAATGATCCTCTATATATGCCCCTTAATTCTTCTATGAGACCCAATGGGAATTAAAAAAAAAACTGTAGAGATTTAAACAGATAGGACCACTGTATCTTCTGCATCAAAAGCTAAAAGAACCCAAGGGATACCCATACACTCTTT
Source organism: Protopterus annectens (assembly GCF_019279795.1). Lineage (NCBI taxonomy): Eukaryota > Metazoa > Chordata > Ceratodontiformes > Protopteridae > Protopterus > Protopterus annectens. The sequence goes on along the minus strand of NC_056745.1, from coordinate 1,462,412,597 downwards.
TCTTTTAAGACATTGCACTACTTGGAAAACATTTTGCCAAGCAGCCCTTTCCTTCACAAAACTCACTTGATCAGGACGTATAAGATTAGACATTATAGGACCCAAATTTGTCATCCACATTGACATATAAACCTTATAGTTGACTTTCTGAAGTGATATAGCGTGGTAATTGGAACAGCCAGGTATTTACCTGGTTTTAAACATGGCACCACAAAGGATTGTTTCCAAGATGGAAGGACAAGGCTGTGCATAGATACTGACGTACTCGCTTGCCAGAATACACCAAAGGCTGTGGGCAGGAGCAGCTGGTATACTTCCACAGGAAGGCCATTAACCCCATAAAGCTTTATTTGTTTAAACTATTAGATTGCACAAAGTATTTATCCTTAGTTATATGGCTATTTAAAGCAAGTCTCATACCTTCTGTAAATACTGATAGATTGGACAAAGCATTGCCTATGCACCTGGATATTCATCTAAAAACATACCTGAAGCCTCCCGAGCATCGACACACCTATAATAATTTGTAAATTGCTCTAATATGTCTTCAGAAAATGATATCCTCCCGTCACTTGACGTTTTCCCAATCACCAAAGGGGATGTCTGCATAGCACTTCCCAGCCATATTAGACTTGAGGTCTAAATTCACAATACTGGAGATGTAATCTATCCAGGGAAATTGCAGTTTTTATAGTTATGTATTTTTGTATTTTATGTCTAACAGCTAGGAGATCCTGCTTTATGGAATTTGACTTAGTTGAGATATTGGGACCGTAAGTGCTTATATAAATCTTGAAAACAGTTTATTTGTCTATTTGTTTATTTGTTTACCCATATAGTTTACTGATCTCAGTGGATCATTTGCAGGCTTGGGTGAATAGGATCACATAAGAAATGAACAAAACATGTAAACAGATACAGTGCTATGCTAAAAAAAACAAATATCTACACATATTTGCAGATGAAGAATGTGCTACAGCATTTAGTCCAAGAACAGTTTACAATATCAAAACATGGATAGACAAATCGAATTCTTTTTAGCAGAGCTTTGTGGATAAGATTTACCCATAATTTCTGAGATGGATTAGGTTTACAGCTATAGCAGGATATTACTATAGACAGGAATGAGGATATTAGAAGACGCAAGTGAGAATAGTTGCAGGAAGGAACACAACGGGGAGAAGACAGAGAAACGGAGAGAGACACACGTTCTTTGGGTCATGCACTTCATACACCATTTGCCCAAGACTTTAAACATGCATGTGTAAAAAATTTAAAAGTATCCCATAGGATATGCGGAGGATAAACCTATTCTGCATGAATCTGTAAATATTCTTGGGCCATTTCTTTAAATAGCTTAGGAAATTCAGGTCTCCTTGTAAAAAATTGGGGTAGCCTCTAAGACCAAGGGGCAGCAGAACTTGGGTTAGTCAACGGACATATTAAAGCTTTATGGTCAGAACAAGGGAAGGGAGCTGTGCTCTGGGATGGACTTAAATTAAAAAACAGTCAATCAAGGTAGATCGTATCAATATGACTGAATGCTCAGAACCACAGTGAATAGTGCACAAATGCAGAAGCCTGTGATAGGTGAAAAAAAACCCAAGTCAACTAAAGAAAACTCAATTGTCCATGCAGTTAAAAATTTTCCAGAGGCAGAGAAATGAGAAGGGTTATTTGCAGATGAATCTGTTGGGTAGGTGATACAGCTGAAGTCTCCTAAAAGAATTAAGGTACCTTTAACTCTATCTTGCACATAATGAAATAGGGGTCTAACAGTTTTAATACCCATATCTGGATGTAGATAAACATGCACAAGTGTAATAATATTGTGGGCATACTGAAACACCATTCCTGCAACCTTTCCTCTATTTTGATAAAAGGTGTCTATAATACGAAGAGTAGACTTTCCCTTTTCAACAAAAATGGCCACCCCTTTACACTTACCAGAAATATGAGCAGAGAAAGCTTCAGGTTGGTAACCCCATTCTGTTACCTGAGTATGTGTCCTGAATGGGTATGATATCTGGTATCTGTTGTCTGATCCAGCTCCATAATCTAGCATGACTGATGGGGCAGGTGATGCCGCCAGTGCCATTCACAGTAAGCCATTTTATTCAGCAACTGGACCATTAATGAAATGACCATCCCAACTTCAGACTTTAATAAGTACTTATTTCTGTATTTGCCTTTGTTTATCAGGAAAGTCTGATTGGGTGGAAACTGCTTTTCAGTGAAAGCCCAGGAAGAAAATCTCCTTACATATGATACCAGTAAAATAAAGTAATCAAGGTTACAATTGTTAGGACAATAAAATAGAAAAATAAGAATGAGCATTTACTAATTCCAGTCCAAGTCCAGTTTTAGCATCTGTAGTTTGCATCTTAAGAAAACAACATGCGCTAGAAGGAAAAAGTAAAGCAGAGGGAGGTATACAACTATATGAAGAAGAGGGCGGGAGACTACATGGAAAAGTGAAAGACGTGGTCAGAAAGGAAGAAGTCAGTGCTGGGGGTACAAAGAATGACAATGTGTAGAAGGCAGAAAAGAAGTGGGCCAGGAGTGTGAGAACATTTCTGGCATTAAGCAAAGCAAGGTCGATGTCCTTTCTTCAGAATGCCATATTAATTAACTAACACAAAACACTAACATATGCGAGAGATACAATTATACAGCCAAACTGGAAGCTAAGCTGTCTCCACCCAAGACTGGAACAGACAGTGAAGAGGAGAAGGTTAACACTTGCACCACAACTCCAGCCGCACACAGACCTACTAAACCAGCACTGTCAAAAAATACACATAAATACACAAAATCATACTTGGAGGCTCTAAATAAAAACCTGCAAAAGCATCAGAGACCTCCAAAGCAGACACCCAAACAACCTGCACTTCCTATCACAAACCAGACAACACATAAAACACAAAATCAGTGTGCTGCACAATCACAGCCCTTAAGGCGAAATAACATACCTAAGACACTAGTAATAGGTGACTCTATAGTCAGGCACACTGACGTCCCACTCACTAGGCTGGACAAGCAGAAGGTTACTGTTTCCTGCCTGTCGGGAGCCAGAATCCGCCACATAACACAAGCACTCAGGTCACTCCAGAACAAGTACAAATATGACTCTGTCATTGCTCATGTTGGTGTGAATGACCTGAGACATACCTCCCTGGACTACATGAAACCAGACATGGAAGAGCTCTCTGATCATGCAGCCCTGGCTGGTATGACCATGACCCTGAGTTACATCCTGCCCTCACCAAGAATGATACTTCAGTATGAAGAAAAAATTATTAATTTCAACAATTGGCTAAGCTTCTGGTGTCATTCAAAGAGGATCCAGTGTCTGTCAGCCTGGGGCGACATGCTCGACAAGCCACATTGCTTTGCAAATGATGGCTTGCACCTGTCACCCCTAGGCTTTTGAATACTGGCCAAGGCTTTTGCTGCCCCCATAGTGCCTTTTTTAGGCAAGGCTCAAAAGTCAAACCCACCTCTGTAAACAGCACAATTAACAAAAAACTGAGGGTTATGCTACTCAATGCCAGGAGTTTAAATCTCAAAATGCACATGCTCGAAGCACTCCTCAGTATGGAGAATGTTGACATCTGTGCAGTAACTGAAACCTGGTTCAAGTCTCCAGAGAGCACCCCAGCACTACTGGGCTACAACTCATACCACATGTTTCGGCCACAGAATGCGGACCGAAACACAAAAGGAAGGGGTGTATCCATATTAATCAAGGATACCTACACCTCCAGTTTAGTGGCGCAGTATGATACCTCTGAGATCATCCATGTGCAACTAACATCAGGCAAATCTGCAATGCAAATTGTGGCCTACTACAGATCACCCTCCATGACCCAAGACCACCACTCCACCTTTCTGGAGACACTGGAAAACATGAAGGTCCTACCAAACACCCTGATATTGGGCAATTTCAATTACCCTACCATTCACTGGGAAAACTACTTGAGTACAAATTCCCAGGCCCAGCGCTTCCTGCAATTCATCAACTCAAACACCCTGGATCAGCTGGTAAACTCCCCTACCAGAGGTGAAAACATATTGGACCTGGTCATCACCAACATGGGCGACAGGTGTTCCACATCGGAGGTCAACTCGTCACTGGTTAGATCAGACTATAAACTAATCACTCTGGATGTCCACACCCCACCACCACCCCCAACTAAGGAAACCACAGTAAAAAACTTTTCTAAAGCAAACTTCACCTTACTTAAGACAGAAGTGGTAAGTTTCACAGCCCCCATGCTAAAGGATAATGCTGCCCAAGATGCAGAAACCTTTACAAATGCATTCTATGAGCACCTACAAGGAAGCATGGATTGTGCCATCTCTAGCAAAAACAAGACTCACTCCTCTAAGAGAAGGAAACCAGTTTGGTGGACCCCTGCCATAAACAGGCTATATAATAGAAGGAGGAAACAAGTTCAGAAAACAAGCAAATCCCAAGAAGGAAAGACATCCCTGATCAGTATCAGTAAGAAACTGAGGTCCCTCATGAAATCATCCAAGGCTAACTTCGAAAGAAAAATAGCCAAGGATTTAAAAGATAACCACAAAGCCTTCTTTAGCTATGTTAAGAATCTAAGTGGCAACTCACAGATATGCACTGAACTAGTGCAAAATAACACAAAATATACTGAACCTACTGATATTGCCAACATCCTGGCAGATAGATTCAGTGCAAACTTCACCCCCCCCACCTCCAAAAGGGCCCACAACAATATCGGAAAAGTGTAGTGTCCCAAAAAATCACAGACGCACACGTGAAAACAGCCCTTTCAAAAGCCAAAAACACAGCATCAGTGGGGCCAGATGGTGTCCCAGGCTGCATCTTGCACGAACTACAGAACAAATTAACCCCCCACCTAAACACGCTATTCAATCTCAGCCTCTCCACAGGCTACATGCCCATAGAATGGCACACAGCAACGGTTATTCCTCTCCACAAAGGAGGGGCCATAACTGAACCTGGTAACTATCGCCCCATAAGCCTGACTAGCTTGGTCTGCAAGGCTATGGAGCGCATCATCATGGAACTCATTAACAAAGACATTGGGAACCTCCAAACACTTGACCCGACCCAGTTCGGCTATGTTAAGGGCAGATCATGCGTACTAAACCTGGTTGACTTCTTCAAGACAGTCACCAAGGCCATAGATGAGGGAAAGGTGGTTCACACAGCCTACCTTGACCTTGCCAAGGCTTTTGATACCATTCCCCACTCAGCCATTACAGAAAACCTCACCAGTCAGAACATAAACCCCTATGTCACGAGATGGGTTGCCAACTGGCTTACAGACAGAACTCACACGGTAAGAATAGCAGGCTCCAGGTCCAACTCTAAACCAGTCACAAGTGGTGTCCCGCAAGGCTCGGTCATCAGACCCCTACTGTTCAACATATACTTCTCAGAAGTACAGGCAAACACAGGAGGACTATAGCTAACCAAATTCACAGGTGACTGCAAACTGGGAGCCATAACTGACTCTCCTGCTGACATGGACATCCTCCAAAAGGGCCTTACTGAGACGGACACCTGGTGTCAAAGTCATGGCCTCAAGCTAAATGCCAAAAAATGCATAGTCATCCCATTTGGGAAAAACAAAACACCCATGAATTACCACATAGGTGGCAGCCCTCTTAATACAGAAGAGGTAATAAGAGATCTGGGGACCCAGGTAGATAGTAATCTCTCCTTTGACAATCATATTGCCAAAGTTGTTAGGAAATCCTTCTATGTGGTCCATCTAATTACTAAAGGGTTCACATCTAGAAAAAAAAGAGGTTATAGGGACCATCTACTTGTCACTCATTAGACCCATCATAGAGTACAATGCCCCATTTGGGATGTACCTGACAAGACACTTCCAACAGCTGGAAAGACTACAAAAGTACCTCACCAAGAGGATTACTGGTCTCAAACATATGTCCTATGCAGCCCGACTGAAAAAACTCTGGCTGTACTCAGTGGCATATCCCTTACTCAGAGGTGATCTCTGCCTGACTTACAAAGCCATGTCCAACTCAGAATTGATGGACATGCTCCACCTAAAGAAATCCAAGTCACTGCGAGCCATGCACTCTAGTGAGCTAAACCTCGCCACAACAATAAATAGAACATGCTGGAGGGATAGATTCTTGTCACAGAGACTCCCCATGATTTGGAACAAAATTCCAAATTACATCAGGCAGAGCCCCTCACTAATGCTCTTCAAGAGAAACCTTGACGAGTGGATGGGTAACAGAAAATACATCCCTGGGATCACTTCATTGGCTCTGCTTGACAGAGGATCAGTTAATTAATCAATGGGTCAGCGAAAGCCGACACACTCTGGCTAGGCTTATAAATGCCCTCGGGCAGATAGCCTAGTACCTACCTATGAATCTATGAACCTATAATGTAACTAAAGTGTAAACTGAAGCTCTCTTCATAAGAGTTTTGCAGAAAAAAAGAATTAAAAGAACTCATGGAAAGAATGAGAGTGTAAAATATCTTATAAAACAGAATAAATAACAACTTCAGAACAAAACATTCATCAACTCTGTACCTTGCAACACATACACTTTTGAGGCAGAAGGTGAGTAAACCTCCCGCTGACCTCCAACAATCTTACATCATCAGTGGTATATGTGGAGGGTGGCAAGTGTTTAGTACAAAAATACTGCAGAACCATATCCATCATGGTTTAACTCTCAGGAGGTAAATTTTGCAACCTCTCAGTAAGATGCAAAAAAAAATAAAACAGTGCATAAGTACTCAGTGTGTAAGGAAATTTGATAAAAACTAGAAAAATGTTCTGTAGGAATAAAAGTAAATACAAAGGGACACTTGATGAGATCATTCACACTGACAAGTTGCTGGACTGCAACAGCTGCCAGGACAATGATCTTCAAGGGAAAAGATTCTTAGGATGAAATAGAGTCCTAGACGCAGTCGTTCTGGTTACCAGGTTTGCAAATATTTAGGCAAAAGATTATTACATATTTCAAATAACATTCTGAGGATACAGTTTATATGCTTGGATGATTAGGCACAGAATTTTTGCATTAACCATTATCTGTGAAGTAGCAATAGGAGTTGTAGAAATAATGATATGCCAGTGATGGTAAATTTATAACGACACAAGGAGGCATTAATATTGGATAAACAACTTCATCACTCATCTTTTCCTGGGTCCAGTGTTATATAACACACATATACACATTTTGATATATATATATATATATATATATATATATATATATATATATATATATATATATATGTGTGTGTGTGTGTGTGTGTGTGTGTGTGTGTGTGTGTATATATATATATATATATATATATATATATATATATATGTGTGTGTGTGTGTGTGTGTGTGTGTGTGTGTGTGTGTATATATATATATATATATATATATATATATATATATATATATATATATATATGCACAAACATAGATATATCTATATATTTATATATAGATATATGTATATACACACACATACATGCACAAACATATATATGGTACTCAACATATGGTTTAGCAAAGGAGATAGTCACAAGATCACATACAAGATTGGCCAACATGTAACTCAGGTACACTTCCTCCTAGTAAGGAAAGGGTGTTGGCATAGAATTAGAGATTGCAAAATCATTCCCAGTGAAACAGTCATTCCACAGTATAAACCACTGGTTGCCACAATCAGATGCAAGCAATGGTCAGAGAAGGCTCTAAGGTCAACAGAGACTAAGCTGAAGACCTGGAAGTTGACAGGAGAGAAAACAAAAGAGAGCAAGTCAAGGTTGTAGCATGTCAGGAAGAAGAGGAAAAAGGAGAAATGGACCTGAGAACTACCTTCCCGGATTATAGGAAGAGAGAAATGATGGAGCTCTTAGAATATATGCCTGAGGGCAGATAATGAACCAAGGCTCAAGCAGCATTTTACCTTCACCTAGAATGATCCTACAATATAAACAAAAGATGACTGGCTTCAACAAATGACTTAACTTCTGTTGTGATTCAACGGGAGTATAATATATATCTAACTGGGAGGATATGGTAGTCAGTCCAAACTGCTTTAGCTGAGGTGACCTGTACCTTTCCCCCAAGGCTTTCATAGGTTCATAGATTAGTACTAAGCTAACTGCCCTTGCGAGCCATTTTAAGCCTAGCCAATTATCCCTTGTGAGACTCAAACCCTGCACCTTATGTTTGGTAAAGCAAACACCTTAACCATTAGGCCACCCTCCCAACCAGTAGGTTAGTGAAAACCTTATTTGACCCCATAATGCCATTTTTAGACAATCTTCAGAAACTTCCAGCATAATGAAACAAACCAAAATTCAAATAACATGAATATTATTGCACTGCTTAATGCTAGCAGCCTTAACAAAACACTACACTCCCTCACTCCCTACAGGTACTCCTGACCATAGAATGCATTGGTATATCCATCATCATGAAGACCTGATTCAAGAATATTGAAAGCACCCCATCATTGCAAGGGTTCCGTGCCTACCACTTGTTTGAAACCTATGTTCCTAGTAGATGCTTGATGTATACACGCCTATATCATGACCACAAAATTCCTTGGGGTATTGACATGCCAGCAATACTTTGATAAATTCAGGGTGACATTGACTAGGCTTAAAATGTCACTCTGTCTGATAGCCAGGAAACTACCTATGAACCATGCATTCAGACCCATCTCACTACATGAAGGCACTAAAGACAGTGAGTCTCTATATTTGTACAACAGAATTTCATCTCCAGACTCATTAAGCAGGATTATTAACATGGAATTCCTCCATGTCCAACATACCATTAACAAAACTTCATATCATATGATAGTTAACAATAGGATCCCCCATGCCCCCCCCCCCCCAACCCATAACTCCTATCTGACTAGTCTGGAAGTCCCAAGAATTCAGCTAAATACCATTCTCCTCAGGGACTTCAACTCCTTCTCCATCAAATGGGAAACTTGTATATCCCCGAACGTATATATAGTGATTTCTGGACATCATAAATACAAATTTGCTGGACTGGGTAGTCTGCACCCATAATATGATAATACAAGAGACAAAATCTTGGACTTGTTTGTCACCAGTATGGCAAAGCTGTACTTCCTACAAGTTGTAACATCCTCCCTAATAAAACTGGATCATAAATTAGTCATATTCACCATAAGCGTGACGCTAGAAGCATCCTACAAAGAGGAAAATCCCAGGGTGCAAAAAACTCCCTTACCAGCCTCAGTAAGAAGCTGAGATCCCTTATAAAATTCTCCAAAGCTAGTTACGAAAATAAAATTGCCAAAGATTCCAAAGACAACCACAAAGCATTCTACAGCTGTCAAGAATCTAAATGGCAATGCTCAGAGCTGCTCTAAGCTACAACAGAATGGCATTAAATATACTGATCCCAAGGATATTGCCAATATCCTGGCACATCAATTCAGTGCCAAATTCACCCCCCCTACCCCTCCTAAAGGGCCCATCTCAATACTGAAAGATTGCCAAATTCTGGTAATAACAGCCACACAGGTAAAAATCGCACCCTCCAATGCTAAGAATACAACATCCATGGGACCAGATGACATCTCGGGCTGTGTACTACATGAACTACAAAATGAACTGGCACCTCACCTAAGTGTCATGTTTAATTATAGCCTTACCTCAGGCTTTGTGCTCACTGAGTGGCACACAGCTACAGTTATCTCACTCCACAAGGGGGGATCCACCTTGGATCCTGGGAACTACCACCCCATCAGTCAGATGAGCCTGATCTGCAAGGCCATGGAACATATTATTACAGAACTTTTAAACAAAGACATTGGCAACCTTCAAACACTGGACCTCACCCAATTTGGGTTTGTGAAGGGCCGATCATGTCTCCTGAACCTGATTGACTTCTTCAAATCACTCTCCAGAGCTGTGGATGAGGGTAAGGCAGTCCACACAGCTTATTTGGACCTCGCCAAGGCCTTCGACACCATCCCCCACTCTGGAATCATAGATAAACTTACTAAGCTGGGCATTAATCCCTACGTCACTCGATGGGTTGCCAACTGGCTTACTGACAGAACCCACACTGTAAAAGTAGCTGACTCCAAATCTAGCTTCAGACAAGTGACAAGGGGAGTACTTCAGGGTTCAGTCCTGGGACCACTTTTGTTTCACATCTACTTCTCTGACGTGCAGGCCAATAATTAGGGACTCTGGATAACAAATTTCGCAGATGACTGTAAACTGGGAGACATTATTGAATCCCCAAATTATGTGGATATTTTACAAAAGGGCCTTACAGAAACAGATGCTTGGTGCCAGAGCCATGGGCTCAAGCTCAATGCCAAGAAATCTATAGTTATCCCCTTTGGGAAAAACATGTACCCATGAATTACCACATAAGTGGCAGTACACTAAACACTGAAAGTGTGATAAGAGACTTAGGGACACAGATGGACAGTGGTCTCACCTTTGATAACCACATCACTACAACAGTCAGGAAATCCTTATATGTGGCACACCTCATCACTAAGGGCTTTTCATCCAGAAAAAAGGAGGTCATTGTCCCACTATACTCATCCCTCATTAAAACCATTATAGAATACAGTGCCTCATTTGGTATGTACCTCTCAAGACATCTGCAACAACTGGAAAAGCCACAGAAATATCTCACTAAAAGAATTACAGGCCTAAAGCAGATGCCCTATGCTGACCATCTAAAAAAAACTCCAGCTATACTCTGTCGCATATCGTTTACTCATAGGCGATCTCTGCTTAACATACAAGGCCATGTCAAACCCAGAGCTGTTGGACATGCTACACTTAAAGAAATCCCAATCCCTCAGAGCCACATGCTCCAGGGATCTAAACCTTGTCATCACAATAAACAAAACATACTGGAGGGATAGGTTCCTGACCCAAAGACTCCCCAGAGTCTGGAATAGACTGCCCATACATGTCAAGCAGAGCACCTCTTTGGCCGTCTTCAAAAGGAACCTTGACGATTGGATGGGACATAGAACATTCACCCCAGGGATCACGTCAGTCACCCTTCTACACAGGGGTCCAGGGAAGTAAATATTGTGGGAAGAAATAGCCAGGGAATTGTTATGGCTAGGCTTGTATATGCCCTAGGGCTGATAGCCTAGTACCAACCTGTGAACCTATGAACCTATGAACCTTTCACCTTGATGACTCCTCTATGAGTGAGAAGTCCTTCACCACCAATGCCATGCACATGTAAATGACTACATTTAAAAAGCTGTGGCCCTCTGAAATAAATATAATGCCAATTTTAAAAATAAACCTCTGTGGTGGAACTCAAATGCAAACAGGCTCTACAATAAAGGGAAAAACTCATTGCTGTATGCACTGCATATCTAGATCCCACAACAGTGTTTGTCACCATCCCTCTCTCAAGCCTAACTGGCTCACAAATTGAACCCAGGAAGTTAGGGTGGTTGGATCTTCTTCCTTGAAAACAAACTGTCACTAGTGGGGTATCCCATGGTTTGGTCCTTGGGCCACTCAGCTTTGGCATCTGTTTCTTGGTGTTCATAGCTGATGTTAAGGGCTTATGAATGACCGACTTTGTAGATGACTGCAAACCTGGTGCCATCATCAACTTTTCAGACGATACCAAGATCCTTCAGAAAGGTGTTTGACAAACACATAACTGGTGTCAAAGCCATGGCCTAAAACTAAATGCCAAAAAAATGTATAATTTTATCCTTCAACAAGGATGACAGTCAATGCAGCTATCACAATAAAAACACAACTCTGAAAACTGACTCAGTAATGAGGGGACATGAGAATGCATGTAGGCACTGAGGTGTCATTCGACCAGCGTGTATCCACTGCTGTAAGGAAGCCCGTTTTAGTTGTACATCTTATTTATAAGGGTATGGCATCTGGGTCCTGGAATGTGATCATTCCACTGGATGAACTAATCCACTGTATCATGCACTCGTTAGGCTGATCACTGAGTATAACACTTCCTTCTGTATATGCCTGACCAAACACCTGGCACAAATTGAGTGACCACATAAAGAAACTCAAGGGCCTAAATCACAAAAGCTACACTGACTCTCTCATAGCCTCTGTCCATTTTTTTTTTTTTTGGTATCTTACAGGCTACTGAGTGGCAATGTTTGGCTCATTTACACAACCTTTAGTGACCCAGTCCATTCAGATCTAGAACTCTTCCTCTAGACTCACCCAGGCACTGGTTTCTAGGGCTGAAAGCTCATCAATTAAAATTATCAGTCTGTCAGGTAAAATGGGTCAGGGTGGTTGCATTAACAGCAGCAGTCATCATCTTCAGCCAATGGAAGACAGGCCCAGATAGTTTCACATAATGGTGTACTCAGTACGAGTCCCACAATCAGAAAACTCACTGGGGTGCAGGATTCCAGGAATACTGGTCAGTTTCTTATTTTGCCTCAGCAAAGATATCAATGAAACCTTGTATGAGTATTAGCTAAGGTCAAGAAATAGCAGCGAAGCTGTAGAGCTTGGTCATCTACTTATGTATCACCACACTTCTTTCTTTTATTTTTCACGAATGCTTATCTGGAAAATATTATGATAGGTATTACACTTCTCTGGTTTGATTCTCGGCTGGGGTGCCTTCTGTGCGGAGTCTGCATGTCCTCCCTGTGGTCGCATGGGTTTCCTCCGGGTGCTCCGGTTTCCTCCCACATCCCAAAGACATGCGGTAGGTGGATTGGACACTCTAAATTGTCCCTAGGTGTTGTATGTATGTATGTGCCTTCTGTGGAAGGTTGGATGCCAGACTGGCAACTCAACACCGTAAAACTCCACTGCCATTCATGAGTGGACAGGTGATCTGCTGTGGCGATCCCTAACCGGGAAAAGCCAAAAGAAGAAGAAGAATTATGTTAGGTATTGCACAAGGTTTGAAATCTATGTAGGTAAAGTTCAGATTATCTTGTTTTATGAGATACTCTTTCATTTTAATAGCAGTGTTTTGATTTTGTTTCTGCAATTTGTGCAACTAAGCAGTTCAAATTGTGTTATTATTGTGCTTTATTTGACAACACAAATAAAGGTTGGAAAAAAATCTAGTATACATCTGCAAGTCCAATAGTGGCCAAAATAGTAACTATTTGAAATGCCGGGAACTGCTAGAGCAAGCCCAGAAATAAGGAGACTGAATGGCCGAAAAATAGTCTTACGTATAATGTCTGAGATGTCATTTCTAGGAATATTGTCTTTTCTTTGAGATCTGATGATCTCAGAGTTGGTATATAAAACTTAGGAGGCTTGGGGTGCAGGGTGGGTTTGCCCCCCTGCAAAAAAAATTTTAAAGAGCGATTTCTGTGATTTGCTGTTCTCCAGGTTTTCAGTCTTTACTTTTTCCCAGCTTGTCAGCACTCTGCATTTTGAGTGCCAAGAATTCAATAGGGAGCTGGCAGAAATGCCCCACTCAAGATATCTCTTCTGCAACTTAACTGGATAGGTGTATATGTTATGTGTATTTGGAAAGCTTTTAGAAAAGTTAGACTTGTATTCAGTGTACTTTCTGAAAACAAAAGACCTTAAATGTATTTACCAGTGCAGTTGGGGTCAGCAGCAGTAGCAGTTACTCATAGCCCTGTAAGTGGGTCGTAACATCAGCACAGTGTATTTTACAGCAGGGATGGTAAGATGTAACACAATTTGCCAATGAAAAAGGTGAGCCATAAACTAAAATATCACCTGAGATCTTTGTTATTGTGTTACAGGACGAGAGAAACAAATTGCCATGAGAATCCACCCTTGTCCACTTTACTCACTAACCCTAAACCTGCCCATGTCCCTCACCCTAATGCTGCACATTAATTTACAAAAACCCTTTCCCAAACAATATCATTATTCAGACAAATTTGGTGGTCTGAAGTGATCGTTTGGGTTAGGATTAAGTGATAAGAAGAGGCGACAATTTGGTTTCCTTTTTCTTATCACTAGGTGTTCAGTATTTTTTTATTTTGTTTTCAAAGTGTCATCACTGATGCATGTACTCCTCCATGTGTCCTATAGTCAGTCTCTCTGCATATCTTTGATATGCCCAGGGCCTATGGCTAGCACATCTGTCATGGGAGATACCTTGGCCACATCTTCATTAGGTACCTCTTGTTAACTAGCTTCAAGCAACAAAATATTTCATTATGGAAGAAATGACCACCCGTATCATAAAGGTTTGAGAAAAGAAATGAGGACCTTTTATGCCAAGCATGCAGTTTTCCTAATGGAATCCATAACTTTCAGTAATTTGAGCAATTCATCCAATATTCTGTAAACAGACCAATAGCCACCTTATATGTATTTGACGCCAAGCAGTGCTACATAAGTAGGTGAGTTACAGGAGCCACGATTAATTATAAACTTCATGTACAGAAACTTCACAAACACTATATATTTATTGGAATTTTAAAAAAAAACTTACCCAAAAGCTACTTCTACCTCATGTGTTTGCCCAAAAATGTGGTGTTTGAAGGGGTCATGGGGGCATGTACAGGTACTGGATAATAGAGTATTATATATTTTTGATATAAACATTTAATGCAGAACTTTGAATGGCATTTTTAAGTCTGTTTTACTCTCTCATAACTGTAATTATTTCAGTATAGAGTTTGATTCCACAAACCTGTTGTCTTGATGGAACCTTGCATAATGAAGAACTTGATTGTTTAGTGGCTGTTTCACTATTACCAGTTTGTTTTCTGTGATGCCACAACAGTAGCAAATTTGATGTTTCCACTGAGTTTAGACATATCTGATTTAGTTGTTTAACTGTGGGGTCCAGTGGGCAGCAAAACTATTGCATGGTTGTTGTGAGGGGCTTTTCATAACAACTGATATGCTGATTTTTGTTTTTTCAAAATCTTTATTCCATGGAGAGCACCTTTCTCTTTCTTATAGGTTCACTGAGCCATGGCCCACTGAAATGTGACTTGGAAGAACATTTTTAGTAATAGCTTTTACCTACCAAGTGAACAGCCTGGATTCCAAGTAGATAGCTACTTAGGATACACTGGTAATACTAACTGGCTAGCTGCAAGCTTTCAATAGTAAGACAGGAGATAATTCTGCTAATATACTCAGCTCATACCAAGTCCTGATCAACATTGCTTTATCTTTACAAAGTGTTTAGAGACTATTATTCAAATTAATACATTAACAGTGTGCTTGCTAGAGTGCATTTTTCCAAGAGTTGGTTTTATGCCTTGTGAATGATGAAATTGTAATGCAGTCATGTTGTCATAACATTTAAATAACTTTATAAAAAGATAAAGATGCAACACATCATAAATAAATTGATTCAGTAATACATAAATAAATAAAACTAGTGTTTCAGCTCATAAATTGATTCAGTAATACATAAATAAATAAAACTACTGTTTCAGCTCTCATCATCCCCAATACTAAGAGTATTCTTAATAATTAAATATAAATTGGTTCAGAAGTGTAGGTTAAATAACTACTAATTTCTACTTGTTTCACAAAATGGCTAAGTGGTATTTATTTGAAGGTATACAATGGTCAAATAATAAACTGAATGGAATGAAGTAACATCTTATACTCCTCATTTTGAATAATTTCACTCATATTTTTGTGTTGACATTTCATGACTATGAAGAAATAAAATGTTAAAAGTAACTTGCATCACTTGGCAAATTCTAAAGTTTAGCAACCCCCTTTGGTAACTGAGCATGCTGTATTATCTGATTATTTGAAAAATAAGAGGATATTTCAGTTGACAATTTTAGGAGATAATTAGAGAAATCTTTGCTAAAGTCACGTTTTGAAATTATATTACAATGATTGTATAAGTTAAGGAAGAAGTCACAAAGCATTGTCTTTACTTACTCTCAGAGGAAAAATGACAAAAAGAATATGGAACAATTATTTCCAGGAAGCATAAAGCGATATAAATGAATTATATGTCAATATTATAAAGATGTATATTATAGATAAAATATAAAGTATGTAAATTAATCTCTTAAGTAAATAATTCATAACTTTATGGGTTCATAGGTTCATAGATTCATAGCTAAGTACCAGGCTACCTTCCCTTGCAGGCCATTTTAAACCTAGCCATTTGGCCTTGTGGTACTTGAATCAACCTATCTTGCTTGGTGTTAGATTGGCCTCATCCATCCCATACTTGATAATTATATATTACCCCTAGTGAAAATAACTGGGATCATACCATAGATAATTTGATGGAACCCATGCATGAGATAATACATTTAAGAGTGTCCCCCTGTCCATTAGGACTACCGGATGCAGTCCTGTGGTAAACTATCTATTACCCATCCACAGATCCAAGTTGCAGTTGAATATGGACAGGCATGAGATTTGGTTTACATGGGTGGGGAGTTTTTCCATAGCAGTGGTATCATCCGCAAGATATGTCTTTTCTTGGAACTGACGATTTCTGATTCCATTTTACTTGGTGATGTTCTGTAGATTCATATCAGCATTGGGTTGTTGAATGTCTTGTATGCCAGATACAGGTCACCTCTTAGCAGTATGTAGGATACTGAGTA
>NC_056745.1:1462368516-1462391016 GCF_019279795.1 Protopterus annectens | reverse complement strand
GGCCCCAAAGGTTTCTCGCTAAAAAAAATCAAAGCTTATGACACGTGTCTTATGTAGAACAACAAAAGGCCCTATCTCTTTTATCCATCTCATATCATTTACTGAGAGGTTGATTATGCCTGACCTTCAAAGCATTCTCTGATCCAGCTCTGATGAAATTGTTACACATTCACAAAAAAACACAAAAGTTTCATGTTCCATGAACCCGAGTCTTATTTTTCACTCTAACAGAACTTGCTGGAGAGACAGATTTGTGTCTGAAAGACTACAGAATATACTTCCCATCTTCATAAAACAAAGCCCATCCTTCACTCTCTTCAAAATGAATTTGGATAAATGGATGGAGAATGGCAAATTCACTCTCAGGGTACTACCCATGGCCCTTATAGACAGAGGCAGTCTGTAAAATGACTCAGGGCTCCAACACCCAATGACCCACTACCCTGATACTACCCCAGCCCATATCTGGGGAATTAAGATATAATATTGTCATAGCCTGTGTATTATTGGCTAGGCTTATAAAGGCTCTTGTGCTATTAGCCCAGTAATTGCCGATGAAACTATGGAAGAGTTTAAGGAAATGATTCAATCATTGAAAAATTAAAGCAGTGCTAAACAGCTGACCATTTTGGATGTCATAAATGAAAGAGGAACACAATATCAGAACTCTTCCAACTATATACAGAAGAGTTGAGGTAACACTCTAACTGAAAAAGGGTAAGACAATCAGATCAGGCGTTATTTAAAATAATTAGACAATATGACTTGATGACTTACATTGGAACTATGGAAGTAAAATTTCAAAATTTACATTTTCATTTAAATATTTAGGTTCAGTGCTTGATTATTGCTTATGTAATAGAATACATTGGAAGCTCGTTTAATATTTGTACTGACTGAAGCAAATGGACATGAAATAAATGAAATAAAGGACATATTAGGTAATGACTGTCATATAATTGATCAATCTATGATACTGTGAAATATTGAAGACTAAGATAAAATAAAAAAATAACAAACAAGGACAAAAATCCTAGAATAATGAAAAATGGAGAAGGAAAAAAAAAAGATGTTTGATACAGAGTGTTTAACATCAAAAAAGAAATGTGACAAAACAGAGATACTTAGTAAAAATAAAAAAAGATGGAGATTATAAATATGTGAAGACAACAACAAAAAAGCAAGAATTAGAACACAAAGCAGCAATAAGTTGAAAATAATTGGTGAGAAATGCTTCATGCATTGAGAGTAAATAACACTTTTTTGGGGTTTGGAGGGTGGGGATTTATAGCCGAAGTCGGTGATTCCTGAATAATGGTAATGGGGTGAGACTGCAAGTAATTTCAAAATCTAGTATACAGATTAGATTCTCATAAAAAGTTGTATGATAGGGATGTATCTTAACTCCATGACTCTCGATAATTTTCATCTGTGGGGTAACAGAAAAACTGAAACAATGAAAGGATAATTTTCCAATGATAGAAAAACACATTCATGACTTATATACTGATATTGGACCTTTCCTGGGAGGATTAGAAGAACATGAGTTTCCTAGGCTGTGGCATAAGAAAACTGAAGGTCGTGTCACTGATTCATGGCTTTCTGTTAATGGTGTCATAAAAAGAGTATTTAAGATTTTTAAGTGCACAAAACTGGGGTATCTGTTCTCAGCCCTATTTCTTCTTTTTTGGAGCAGTTTGATGTTACGTTCTAAGTTTGTAGGGATATATGAAGTACAGATACAGTAGAAATGTGTAAGCAGATGATATACTACCATTGCTGGCTAACCTGGAGAAGGCCACATTGGCTATCTAGCTGATAATTAATAAATTTTGAGATCCAGGAAGGTAAATAAACATAAGTCAAAGATACTGCTTTCTGGATATAAGCCTACTTGTTGATCACTCAGTTCTGCTAGACCATATCACTGAAATAGGCATTAGTGATGACAGAATGCCCTGTTTCAAAAATTACTTCTATAACCACCACTTCTTAAAACAATTTACCTTATCAATTTGTACATCAGATCTTCTGGAGAAAGGCGTCTCTCAAGAATCTATTATAGCACCTCCCATTTTTCTTGCTGCATTACGAACTACCTTCTGATATATTCTATCATCCTCTCCTGCTTTATGCTGATGACATGGTCGTATTTCACTCCAGCCATTCTCTCTCTCTTCTCTTGAACTCAAACTTCAGGCTGACTTTCATGCCCTTATTCAATGGATCAGTGATGACTTCCGTGGTAGTGCAGCAGTAGCGTTGTTGCCTCACAGCAAGAGGTTCTCCCGTTCGATTCTCAGCTGAAGTGCGGGAAGTGCCTTCTGTGTGGAGTCTGCATGTCCTCCCCGCGGTTGGGTGGGCGTTCAAAAGACATGCATAAATGAGCGTGCCTTCATTGAAGGTTGGATGTCGAGCTGGCACCTCGGCGTTCATCAAAATCTACTGCCAATCATTAGCGGACCGGAGTTCCACTATGGTGACCCCTAACTGGGAAAAGCTGAAAGACAAAAACAACATTCAATGGATCAGTGATAAAGAATTATTGCTTAACTCCTGTAAAACAAAAACAATGCATTTTGGTACTAGGCAAAAGCTTGCTTCTATCTCCAGACCTTTACAAATCCTTGATCATCTGAATAACATTACTGTAGATATTACTTCATTCAAATACCTAGGGATTTGGTTTGATGACTTTACTAAATTTCCATCTCCAAGTAGATTAAACACACACAAAAATCAACTCTCTCCTGTTATGTGCTAGTAGGATCTCCTTTTCACTTTCCAGAACCTATAGAGATGCAGTAGATAAAGGTATCTTACTGGCTCAGCAGGAATATGGTCTCCATGTGACTGCTACAGCCTCCAAAAAATGCTTCCACCATCCAAACCATCTCAAATGCTATTTGCAGATTAGTCACTCTCCTCAAGAAAAGAAACACTACTGCAATGCCATTGAAAAAGCTAACTGCCTACCTGACAAAACAATGTATTGACTTCTTTCTTGCCTTTCAGCTGTTTAAACTTTGTCTTTCAGCTGTTTAAACTTATCAAGAATGAGCCTACCCCCTCAAGTCTTCAGATGATTCAGAAATGCAATATAACATACGACTATTGGCAATTGTAACCACTCAGGTCCTCTCCTCCGATCTTCCCAATCTAGGCTTCAGTGCACAGACCATGCTTTCTCAGTCCTTGGTCCCAAACTGTGGGAATCTCTCCCTTCTTTTTTTAAAGAACATTTCTCTTACCCCAATTTCAGAACACAGCTAAAAAGCACTCCAGAAAAATGCAAATGCTCTCTCTCTCTCTGTCTGGTTATCTAACATAATCTCTTCTCACCCTACTTCCTGCTGCATAGTTCGGTTTGACTCAACCTTTCATTTTAATTTTTTTGACATGCCAACTCAAGACATCTCTTGTATATAATGTATATATATATATATATATATATATATATATATTGTGTTTTGTCACTGAATCTGTGTGTAATTTTGTGTATCTGTTGTCTTTATAACCTCAAACCAACTTTGGCATTCATTTTGCATATAATATATGTAAATATACTGTACTTTGCCTTTCACCTTGTATGGCATATCATGTAGCTATTGTGTTTACCCTGGGCTGACACTGAAGTAGGTCCAATGGGAGCAGTTCTCTAACTTATAAGCTAAAAATAAACCAACAAACTAACTAAACTTCAGGCAGTGAACTTTTCCATAGCTTTCTATTTTCACTCAGTCTCTTAACCTCCGATTTGGATAGTTGTCGCAATTAGTACTGTAATAGTATTTTTGTCTCTGCTCACTTCTCGCTGGTATTTACCTGACTTTGCATTAATATTTACACACTGGTGATGTTGTGATGAAGGCAATTTAATGCTCAGCCTTCTGCTTTTTCACATATGAGCCTGTGAGACTGAGATCATGCAATGGAGTAGAATTACACTCCAAGAGCAACAACTGCAATTCTCTCTTTGTGATCTTCTCCAGTTCCTCTTCCAAACAAAATCAAGCACCTTTTGACAGCTGTGGCTCATATTAAGGCTTTCTGCCACTAATGATATCTTTCTTTAAAGATTTCACATTGGCAGACTCCATTGAAGGTGTCCAAATTGGCTGGGCTACTGCTGTGATTGCTTCTGTTTGCATCTATCTCCATATCTGGTTACAGATAACAAAATGCTCACAATGAACTAGATTACCAAAATCTGTTTTTGTTAAAACATTTGTAACATTTGTAACAACATAACATTTGTAACATTTGTAATAACATCATCAAGCACTGTCGTCTGTTTCATTGGCACTTTGCAACCTAAGTAAATTCTGCCCATAAAGAAAACGGTTAAAAACTTTACTCTTTTCCCCTATCTGTCTGATGACAGTTGGAAATACATTCAGATGTTTCAATAAAAATTTCAAATTGTCCTCCTCCTTATAGTGGGGAAACAGTGTAATAATCTTGGCATCCAAAACTGGATTTACACCCCTACAACCCGTGTGCATTTGGTAAAAGGTGATCAGATCAGTTCTTTTTCATGCAGACTTTCCTTTTTCTGCACCTTAAAATGCTTCATTTTCTCAGCTGCTTCAATCCCAGATGCCTTAGTTCCGGCTCATTTTGTGATAAACTTTAGAACATGGCGCATTACCCTTCTGTTACATGGTGTGCAGCTACAGAAAGCAGCAGACTGACACCAGAGTCAATGGCCTGGGATCCAACAACAGATAGGTTCGCTGTGAAACCATAGTTGCTGAAATCAGCACGTGGCCTTTCGGTATTTTCATTCTTTGGTTAGTTGTGCCACTGATGACTTCCAATAACATCCACAGCTCAGTTTTACCTGTTTCCTAACTTGCTTAATCTAAAAATAGAATAATTGCTGTGACATATACGCATTTACATCGAGGTCACAAGGGTGTACATACTTTTTAATGAAATGGTGTTTTGCAGACAATGTACAAGTCTAAATTACAAACCTCACGCACTGCTCACCAGCATATCGTAGACAGCCTTTCAGCCATATATTAAACCACCAAGAAGGAAAAATAGTCCAAGAAACGACTCAGCCAGTATATCCAAAGAATTTATTTTATAGTACCAACAATTGATGTTCTCCAGCGCCTCGGCATAAGCCTTTTAGCAGAGTATAACAAAACACATTTCTCATTCCTTTATATAGTAAAAAACTATTCTAATAAAACAATTAAAAAACACTTAATTACAGCAGCCATTTCCAATCAAGCTCTCTATTTAACCCCTTAGGGTGTAGAGTGTCAAATTTTAAAATAAACAGTGCTTCTTTCCATTGTAGTTTATTCTTCAAGCACATACCTTTCACACAATGTACTTTTTCCAGAATTGTGCCTGTTAAATTCTTACCATCACTGTTATGATATTTTTTAAAATGAAAGCCTAAAGGGCTTTCTACCTTTTCATTTTTAATATTTCTCAGATGTTCTAAGAACCTGACTCGAAAACTCCTTTTTGATTCACCTATGTAAAATAAATTGCATTCACATTTGAGTACATAAACAATACCCTTTCTTAGCCTTTCAGCCATATTGCAACTATATTCTTCTGCCATTGGCTATAACCAGTGCCTGCCCTGCCCTACCCAAATGAGCTTTACATTATATGGTTCATTAGCAGAGCTATGACCACTGACTTCTCAGGATTCCACCGTTTTTACTCTCAGCCCAATGCCATGCAGTGTTATCTTATCAACAGTGACTACATATTGTTTTATACAGTTTCACTAACAATAATTTCCAGGACAGACTAGTAATACCTTTTTATTGGTATCACCATTTCTTGCTTCTGTGATACCACATTGCCATCAGCCAGACCATTTATTTTATTTTACATTTGTTGACCGGGATAGTCCGACTGGATGCATGTCCAGTTTCAGAGGAGCCCCGGGGAGAAAAGCTCCAAGGTAAACAGATACAAAAAAACATATTACAAATAGAATATTTACAGTGATTACATAAGCAAGCAAGGTAAACAAGTTACACAGGTTAGCGTTAATCCCGAGTGAAAGTCAGGATTAAATTACAGAGTAAACTGATTAACAGAGTTTACACATTCTAGAAGAGAGTTAGCCAGGCTTGATACAATGACATAGCCAGTTTAGAGCCGGATGTTGTATGAGTCTAGTTTTAAATTGACCTTGGCTGGAAAGTAAAGTAATATCAGCTGGAAGAGAGTTCCAAGATCTACCTACAGAGTTTGCAAAGAGACAGTCTCCAGCTGTGTTATTAATTTTGCTCAGCTAAATTAATAGTCTGTTAGATGATCGAAGTGGTCTAGGGTTGTTATAGGGGGTGATAAGATTTTTAAGTGCAGGAGTATTGTCTGGATGATAAAGGATTTTATAGGCCATAATCCATTGGTTATACTAGATTAGATTGGGTAGTTCAAGCCACCCAAGCTGGTTTTGATTGATGCAGTGATGTGTCCTAAAAGACAGCCCAGTAGCAAGCCTGGCAATGTGGTTGTAGCAGATTGAGGGTTTGTTAAGGACAGTCTTGTTTAAATTAGAGAGTAGAGGGGATGCATACAGAAGAGTTGAAAGATGGTGAGAGCGAGCTATGGCAATTTTAGCTGGAGGGGTTAGAAAGGCTTTTATTCTGTAAAGTGACCCTAGTGTTTTATTGATGGTTTTGATCAATTGGTTAACATGTAGGTTGAATTTTAGATTATTATCTATAATGACACCTAATAGTTTTGTAGAGGGGTCAGGGGAGATTATCGTGCCATCATTTGCATTTATGATAAAGGTAAAAGCAGTAAACCTATGTGTTGGTGAAAATAACAGCATTTTAGTTTTTTTGGGATTTAGGATCAGACAACATTCAGAAAGCCGGTTTTCTATTCTATTAAAGGTGGTCTGGGTAGCTGACCATAACTCTGTTGGAGATGTGGTCGAGCAAATCAGGGTAGAGTCATCAGTGTATTGGATACAGCTGACTTTTGGGATGACAGTATAAAGGTTGTTAATGAAGATGGAGAACAGCAGGGGCCCTAGTATAGAGCCTTGTGGTACTCCAAGGGTGCTAGGTAGTAGGTTAGAGAGTGTGTTTTGCCAAAAGACAGCCTGCTGTCTACCATTCAGGTAGGACTGAAACCATTGAAGGGCTTTAGTATCTGGACAAAATGTTTGCAGGCTGTGGATTAAAAGTTGGTGATCAACCATATTGAATGCCTTGGAATGATCCACGAAAAGGGCTGAGGATATGTAATTATTGTTGCGATTATAGTTTATGGTGTTGGTAAATGCTAGAAGGGCTGAACTAGTGCTGTGGTGAGGTCAGAAGCCATGCTGGGTTTCTGCCATGAGGTGATTCTGGATTAGGTGGTGCATGAGTTGTCTGTGAACACATTTTTCCATAATCTTTGCAAGTGGAGAGAGTATAGCTATTGGCCTATAATTGGAGAATTCAGTAGAGCTGCCTCCTTTGTGAAGTGGGATTACATAGGATATTTTCCAGATGGTGGGAATTTTAGCTTCTACCATGGTTCGACTGATAAGTATTGATACAGGGTAAGCAATAGCATCAGATGATTTTTGTAGGTACTTGGCAGGGAGTTGATCAGCAGAGAGTGTGTTGGGTTTTAATTTTTTGATCAAGATACGGATAAGTGAAGTGGCGACTGGTTGGAAAGTGAACGAGAGTAGGTTTCTAGGGGTGGTACTTTCAGGGCTAGGGGAGCTAGGAGGTTGTTGGCTAGCTAGGGCTTGAATTGTCTCAGTAAAGAATTGGCTACAACTGTCTGAAACATTCTCGGGTGGGTTTATCAATAGTAGCAGCAGGGATAGTGGTAGAAGCTTGTCCAGGATGCAGTAGATTATTTAAACCTTCCCAAAACTTCTGAGAGTTATTTTGATTTACTGTCTGTAAATTAAAGTAGTATTGTTTTTGTCTTGTAAAATGAATTTTTTAGTTTCGCTCCTAGATTGCCTTTATTTAATGTGATCTTGGGGGTTTTTAGTAGAATGCTATAAAGCCCATGCTTTGTTTCTAAGGGTAATTTTGAGTCTAGACTTTTTTAGAAAGCCATGGCGCAGTTTTTGCTTTTGTTCTCTTTGAACAAACAGGTGCATGCCAATCAAGGATCTCAAGGAATTTGTTGTTAAAGTATACAACTGCTTCCTCTAAGGGGAGGTGTTTTAGAATAGACCAATTACATGAGTTTAGTTCTTGCTGGAATTTACTTTACTGAGTAAAGGTTGTTGGGAGTTAATGGCTTTGTGCTTAATTATATATGTGAGAAGATGATCACTTAGGTCATTGCGGAGGGTACCAGAGGTGTACAGTTGGGGGTGACTATTTATGAGTACCCAGTCAAGTGTGCTTTCTTTTTGGTTGGGTTTACCTATCCTGGTAGGGGTGGATATGATTTGTGTAAATGCATGCAGGTTAATATGGGTGGTTGAGGATTCTGAGGAACAGGTGCCCCAGTATATGTTGAAATCTCCAAGTAGTAGCATTTCCTGGTGGTAGTGACATGATAGCAAGTGCAGGGTATCTTCAGGAGTAGCTATATTGTGACCTGGGGGAATGTACATACAGATGATATTAATGCATTTACTTTTATTAAGTTGCAATTTGGTGGCAAGAATCTCTGAGTTATTAATCTGAGGTGGTTGTATTACATCTATGGTCACATTCAACTCAGATTTATAGAGTACAGCTACCCCCACCCCCCACCCCTTCCTGGAAACACAATCCAACCTATGTATGTTGTATCCAGGTGGTAACACTTCATTGTTTGTAGTGTTAGGTTTTAACCAGGTTTCAGATAAACAGAGAATCTCAGGGGAGTGGACAGCCAGGAGTGCATGCAGTTCATGTACTTTGTTATTAATGCTTCTAATATTGAGATGACAAGCTAGGAGAGAGTTAGATGGCCTATTAATTGTAGATTTATAGCTTAGGTTACAAGTAGAGGTGGTATGTATATCTGAAGTGGGTGAGCCAGGGTTGGGGTGAATATCACCACCAAGTATTAGGTTAGGTCTATACTTAGTGATAAGCTTCAAGAATTTGTTTATAAGTTTGTGGCAGTGTTTTATCTAGAGCTAATGCGCCTGGGGTAGATGTGTTGGTAGAGTGAACAAGATGTTGGGCAGGACCCAGTACTGTAAGTATGATTGAAGGTGGGAGGATTTACAGCTGGGGTGATAGTATGGCATTTTGGGACCTGAAATCCCGTGAGAAACTGGTTTTCATACAAGGTAAGGAGGTATGGCGTGAGCAAGAGGGGTAGTGAAGAGGAGTGTATCATTTTTGGGGATACAGCTAGTGAGTTAAGGAACTGTTTTACCTGGTGATGCAACACCAGAAGATAGAGTGGTGAGGTAACTGTACTGGAAGGGGGTAGGAGAATGCCAGATGAGAGCTAATAGTTGCTATTAAAATGTAGGTAGAAGAATGGGGGTGGGAGGAATTATCCAAGGTGAAAGCTGATAGGATTTAGTAAGTGGGGGAGTGGCTATTGTACTATAAATTTAAAGGTACTGGGGGCGGTTGGTAATTGAGGACAGGGAGGGGAGTGTAACGGGGGCTATTGCAGTTTACAAGGTTTCCTAGGGCTTCCTAGAGCTGTAAGGTAAGTATTTTAGCTCACTAGCTATAGGTTTGCTGTTTTTTAATACAATTTTTAGTGAATGTGCTAAAGCTAATACAAATTTAGGGTTGTTTTAAGGTTAGAAATACTATTGTTAGAGGGCAGGGGTAGACTACTCTTAGGGTTGAGATTTAGCCAATATGTAATGGGGACAAACTATAGGCGCTTGAGACCTCAGTCAGCAAGCTTACAGTTTAAAATGGAGAACAGTATTACGTTTCCACCTTGGCAGTTTATACTGGGCTGATTTCAGTTTACTGTATTCAGCAGGGTAGCGTCCTTCTAAGTCAGAGAGCACTTTTTTGGATTTTATATCAGGGGAACTCCCTTGAAATTAGAGTAGAGCAAGAGAAAGTAAATAGTTAGGTAAGAGGCAATTCAGTACTATTGTTGCAGATCTAGGAACAAAAATTAACAAGTTTATCGGTTATCAGGGATAGAGGACTGCTAGTAAGACAAAGGAAGGCATCAGTACATTCAGCACACAGTTAGCAGTTGAATCAGCTTTTACTTTGCTTTTTTCTAGCACTTTGTTTTTTTCTGGCATGCTAAGGCCATAGTTACTGCAGACTTTTTAAAATAAGTCAACTGCATCAAACTACTTTTCATAGGTTCGGGCTTACGTAAGCCACCCAAGAAAGTTATTTTCCTGTGCTCTGTCGAGCACAGCCATAGAAGTGATCCCTGGGGTATATTTCTTATTTTCCATCCAGTCATCAAGATTTTTCTTGAAGAGTGCTAATGAGGAACTTTGCTTGACATAGATGGGTAGCTTGTTCCAGAGTATAGGAAGTCTCAGGGACAGGAATCTATCTCTCCAGCATGTCCTGTTTATTGTGGTGACAAGGTTTAGGTCCCTAGAGTTTGTAGCTTGGAGGGATTGTGATTTCTTTAAGTGTAGCATGTCCAATAGCTCTGGGTTTGACATAGTTTTATATGTTAGGCAGAGATCACCTCGAAGTAGGCGATATGCTATGGAGTAAAGCTGCAGTTTTTTGAGATGGTCAGTGCAGGGCATCTGTTTGAGGCCAGTAATCCTCTTTGTGAGGTACTTCTGTGGCCTTTCCAGCTGCTACAGATGTCTTGTGAGGTACATTCCAAAAGGGGCGTTGTACTCTATAATGGTTCTAATGAATGTCGAGTAGAGGGTAACAATGACCTCTTTTTTCCTGGATAAGAACCCTTTTGTGATGAGGTGTGCCACATAGAAGGATTTCCTGACTACTGTGGTGATGTGATTATCAAAGGAGAGACTACTGTCCACCTGGTTCCCAAGGTTTCTTATCACACATTCAGTATGAAATAGACTGCCACCTATGTGGTAGTTCATGGGTACAGAGTTTTTACCAAAGTGGATGACAATGCACTTTTTGGCATTGAGCTTGAGGCCATGGCTCTGACACCAGGCATCTCTCTCAGTGAGACTCTTCTGTAGGATGTCCACATCATTTGGGGACTCGACTATGGCTCCAAGTTTGCAGTCATCTGTGAACTTCATTAGCCAAAGGCCTTCTATGTTAATCTGTACTTCAGAAAAGTAGATACCAAACAGGAGAGGTCCCGAGACTGAACCCTGTGGTACTCCATGTGTCACTGGTTTGAAGTCAGATTTGGAGTCTGCAACTTTTACAGTGTGGGTTCTGTCAGTGAGCCAGTTGGCAACCCATCTTGTGACATAGGGATTTATACCTAGTTTTTATGAGTTTAGCTATAATTCCTGAATGGGGGATGGTGTTGAAAGCCTTGGCGAGGTCAAGATAGGCTGTGTGAACCACCTTACCCTCATCTATGGCTTTTGTGACTGCCTCAAAGAAGTCAATCAGGTTCAGGAGGCATGATCTGCCTTTCACAAACCCGAACTGGGTGGGGTCCAGAGTTTGATGGTTACCAATGTCTTTGTTTATGAGTTCCATGATAATACGTTCCGTGGCCTTACAGACCAGGCTCGCCAGGCTAATAGGGCGATAGTTCCTGTGATTATTGGGGACTCCCTCTTTGTGGAGTGGGATAACTGTTGCTTTCCACCATTCAGTGGGCACAAAACTTGATGTGAGGCTATGATTGAATATGGTGCTTAGGTGGGGAGCCAGTTCATTCTGAAGTTCGTGAAAAAGCAGCCTGGGATGTATTCTAGTCCCATGGATGCTTTATTTTTAGCTTTAGAGAATGCAGCTTTTACCTGCGTAGTTGTAATTACAGGGACTCTGCATTCTTCCTGTATAGCTATGGGCCCTTTAGAGGTGAGAGGGGGGTTAAGTTAGCACTGAACCCTATCTGCCAGGATGTTGTCAATATCATTTGGTTCTGTAATTTTCATGCCGTTGTGCTGTATCTCAGAGCAGATCTATGTTGCCATTGAGATTATTGACATAGCTATAAAATGCTTTGTGGTTGTCCCTAGAATCAGTGGCAATTTTGTTTTCATAGCTAGGTTTGGAGGATCCTATAAGGGATCTCAGCTTCTTATTGAGGCTGACCAGGGAGCTCCTCCACTCATGGAATTTTACTCTCTTTTGCAACAGTTTCATCCTTCTGTTGTAGAGTTTGTTTATGGCATGGGACCACCAGGTTGGCTTCCTT
The DNA here is from genome assembly GCF_019279795.1 of Protopterus annectens. Taxonomy (NCBI): domain Eukaryota; kingdom Metazoa; phylum Chordata; order Ceratodontiformes; family Protopteridae; genus Protopterus; species Protopterus annectens. The sequence goes on along the minus strand of NC_056745.1, from coordinate 1,462,378,803 downwards.
GTTTTGGAGGGTAGCATCTTGGTTCTGTTTGGGATACCACTATCATGCACTCATGTAAGTGTTTATAGATTGCATTTGTGTAGGATTCAGCGGTCGTAACTGTATTGTCCATCTGCATGGGTGTCATGAAGTTTGCCACGTCTGTCTCAAGAAGCATGAAGTTGGCTTTGGAGAAATTTTTTACCATGGTTTCCTTAATGGGGGGTGGGGGCAGGATGTGGATATCTAGAGGGATTAGCTTATGGTCAGATCTGACCAACGAGAAGTTGACTTCAGGTCTGGAACACCAGTCACTCATGTTGGTAATGACTAGGTCTAGGATATTGTTGCCCGTGGTTGGGGTGTGGATAAGGTGATCCAGGGCATTGGAATTTATGAATTTCAGAAAGTGTTGAGCAAAGGAGTTGGTACATGATTAGTTTTCCCAATTAATGGTGGGGTAGTTGAAATTACCCATTATTAGGATGTTTTGTTGAACCCTAATATGTTCCAGTATATCAAGAAGACCTACATGTCTCAATGCCTACTGTCTGCTCATTTCTTTTGCCTCACAGGCTGCAAAGGAATGTTATCCATCATACTGGTGCAGTTTCAGTTGGGACGGACTTGACCCTGCTGCCAAAATTGCTTCTACCATTCATTCAATCTGCTCGGGATGGTGCAGATGGTTGGAGGGGTGAGGGTAAATGTTGCTGCTCCATATACCACAGGCCTGTCCCTGGTTCTATTGCCTGGCATGAAAGGCAGGGAATGCGCTCTTATGGAAACCCTGCATAAGTAGGTTGGGGGGTTTTATAGGCTGTCAGACAAACTTCAAAAATGTTTTTCAGGAGGAAGTAATGAGACTGATGTGATGTTGACTTGTTGGGTCATTGCATTGAAGTGACGTCCTCTTTTGTTGACTACTGCAAGTCATGGGTGGGCTTGTGGCCATAAACAAGTTTTTGTTTAAAGCTGTGTGACAGGCAGTCAGGGGTTAGACACTGTCTCATGACGCTGATGTCATCACGCATGTTCCTGCACACTGATGATGCTGGTGATGCATGATGATGTTGGCATTAACTAAAACTTGTAAATAAAGAAAAAAAGTCATGATTTCAAGGGACCAGTAAGGAATTTGTGGCACCCCATTATTTTAGCCTAAAAACTGGAACATTCTAAGGAATTGTATACGGTTCAGGGGTATGGTACAAAACTTGTAGGGAGACAGATCAAACAATGTTTTTAGGGATGTGGCTAAATCATGATTCTTGCTATTTAAGATGCATTCAGGGATATTGTCCAGACTCACTGAGGCAGCATTCTTAACTTTTGATAGCACGTTTAAGATTTGGACTTTTGTGATAGCTGGAGGTAATTATTAAGGTTATTGAAATGACAGAGGATTTTTAGAAGCATGAAGTATGATTGAGCTTATGCTTAGTGCCAAAAAGCATTGCTTTTATTTGAGAGGAGTTTAGTAGTAATTGTTTATGACTGACCCATTGAATAAGGGCAGGAAAATCAGCCTGAAGTTTGAATTCAAGAGTAAGGGGAGAGAGAGAGAGGGAGACGGGGGGAATGGCGACAGAGTGGCTGAAATGATATAGGACCATGTCATCAGCATGAAGAGGAAAATGGGGTGAGTCAAAATGGAGTTTGTTGAGGTCGCTAGAAAAGAGGAGCAGTGGCAGAATAGGTCCTGGGGGGCGCATTTCTGCAAAGGCACTAATTCTCAGGTGATGAATTGAAATTCACTGAGAATGGTGGTTAGACATGTAGTTTTTGAACCAGGGCAGTGTGTTATCACTAATGCCTATTTCAGTGAGATGGTCAAGGAGAACTTAGTGAGCAACAAGATCAAAGGCTCTGGTGAGGTCAGTAAAAATGGCTCCAGTAATTAGGGCTTTACCCATTCTGAGAAGAATGTTGTTGCTGAGTGCCAGATACCTACGGATGTACTGTGACCAGACTACAAGCCATGCCTATGGATGTACTGTGACCAGACTACAAGCCATGCCTACAGATGTACTGTGACCAGACTACAAGCCATGCCTATGGATGTACTGTGACCAGACTACAAGCCATGCCTACGGATGTACTGTGACCAGACTACAAGCCATGCCTACGGATGTACTGTGACCAGACCACAAGCCATGCCTACGGATGTACTGTGACCAGACTACAAGCCATGCCTACGGATGTACTGTGACCAGACCACAAGCCATGCCTACGGATGTACTGTGACCAGACCACAAGCCATGCCTACGGATGTACTGTGACCAGACCACAAGCCATGCCTACGGATGTACTGTGACCAGACTACAAGCCATGCCTATGGATGTACTGTGACCAGACTACAAGCGATGCCTACAAGTGTACTGTGACCAGACTACAAGCCATGCCTACAGGTGTACTGTGACCAGATTACAAGCCATGCTTCTTTTGACAGAGAAGGTAGTATTGCTTGATGTAGTTAGTGACCTGCAAATAAAGTCAGTTTTCCAGAATCTTTCCTAGGTTCTGGAAACTAGAAATGGTCTAAAAGTCTAACAGACTGGAGGGATTGGGTTTCTTAGGTAGTAGTTTTACAATGGAATTTTATAGATATCAGGCATATTATTAAGTATAAAACAGGTTGTAGATGTGTTTCAGTGAGGTTATGATGTTTCTACGTTGATAAATAAACGATGGCTGAAAGTTGTCAGTACCAGGCTAGCTATCAAGTTTAATCTGTTCAAGCAGAGGGTAGACATCCTTGGATGTGATAATTCTCAAGTTGAATGTAGGGGTACATGGAGGGGAGGTGGGAGTGGCAGATGCAGTTTGGATTTGGCCAGAGAAACTGCCTGGAAGGTTGCTGAAATGAGAAAGGAAATTAGAGGCAGAAAGGTGAGAGAATATGAAATTCATGGAAGGAAGGCTCTTCCATCCTGTATGATGATTAACCTCTTTCAGAAGTTTTTGGGTGATTTTATTAGTGAGGTTTGGTATGATTTCATTAAGTGACTTTTATAACGAGATATAGCTTGCTTGGCAAGGTTGTGTATCTGGGTTTAGCATTGTCTATTATAGTAGTAGGAAGTACATTCCAAGAACACCATGCCTTGTCTCTGAGTTTGCAGGTCAGTCAGTATAGAGAAATATAATAATACCGCTAACATTGTTTGGATATCTGCTGTCACTGTAATGGTTATCCCTTTCTATTGTTGCTAATGCATACCATTCAGATGTTTCATTTTCAATAGTGTTTACATATTTATAAAAAGTGTAAATGCATTTAATTTCTTAATCAGATTTTCTTAGGCATATCCTTCCATTTTTGATCAGAATTTATTTATTTGTTTGGTATTTGTCATGGTTAAAGTTTATTACTAGTTCAACATTTCTTACAAATGTGGTGCGTCATCCTTTTTTAACAGAATTATATAATTTTCTAAGCCCACAGTGAGTTTCCTTTTCTTCAGTTCTGTACTCAGTGGAACAAGTTTGTTAATGCAACCTTTAATTTAAATGTTAAATGCATATTGTAACATGTAGAATGAACATGTAAAACAAATCCATGCCTTATGTTAAATTTTATTTCTGAGTTTGAAAGTTAAAAAAAGTGAACTTTTTTTTTTGTGAGGCCACTCCTTCATGCAAAGTTTCAATGTTCTGGTTGTTTATTGTGGTGGCATACATAATGTAATGGTGCATTTAACAGTGTTATCTTCTTCGCCTATAGCACAGGGAATAAGCACAGGCATATACTAAGTCAGGATTATTATCTAGAAGTAACAAAGGGCATTTAAACAATTTCTTACATTGCACTGGTATTAACAAAGCCCAAGACAGTCTGTGTACATTTGATGTATGAATAACATAACACTCAGAGTACGTTAGGTTAGTTGAAATCTCCATTAAATAGGTAACCCATCTCTGTTTAAAAAAAAAAAAATAAATAAATAAATAATATATATATATATATATATATATATATATATATATATATATATATATATATATATACACACACACACACACACATACATATAAACAGAAACAAATCTGTACTATACACAGAGTCATTCATATGTTGGTAGTGTTAAAGGTTAAATACAGAATCTGCCAAATATCCATACATTTTAGTGAGGATTAACAGGAATTATTTGATATGAACATAAAATTATGCTTCACATTATCTGCTGTTGATTCAAATATATTTGTCATCATTTCATTTTCACATCAAAGGCCTACTGTTAATATTATCATCCTGTGTTCCCTTAATAATACATACTATTATGCCTTTCAAGAATCCTATTGTCTCCTTGTTGCATTTTGCCATACAATCTACTCACATTATCAGAACAACTTTTACTTCTTGAAAAGGATTACTATAACACATCATCAGTGGTCTACTGGAAGTGTGGCAGAAGCTACAAAGTCCATATTGGAAAGGCTATATTTCTTGTTCTGGTAGTTTGCTCCCTTAGGGGAGAGGTAAATATCATTACTGCCAACGCATTACACTGAGATGCACAAGTTCCCATGATGCGCTGAGTTCCATAATGAGCTCTCCCTTCTTGCTTAATTATTGAAATAAATAACTTTTTCCCTGATATTGAGGTCACGTATGGTGAATGTGATGAAAGCACACTTTTTGTTGAGCATTTTTGTATAACATCAGTCTCACTAAGGACATTTCAGAGAGCTACTATCTGTTGTTTCTTGGCATATGATACATTATACAGTATATTGTTTATTTCTACGCCAATACAGAACAGTTTGTATTTCTCCACATAGCCCAGCAACATTTTCTTTTTATTTGTCACAGCACCTGTAATAACACCTAGAAGATATGCCTGAGTGAAACATTTCTTTCCTTTCTTTTGGTCAGCACTGTGATTCAGTGCTTAAGATCTCTGCTTTACTAGGGTCAGAGGTTCAGTCCTGATCTCTGTTCAATGGATGTATAAAATTTGCATGTTCTGCTTGTGTTGGCATGAATTTTCTCTGCTTTGGCTGATTGGCTACTGTAATGTATGCCCATATTTTACATTTACCCTTATCGTTGTGGCTGAAAAGGGTTCATGATAACCAATTCACCTACTAGGTTAGAAATTAATAAATTTAAAAAATATATTCACTTTAGTCTGGAATTTCTTTGTTGCTTTCTCAGTGAAGGCTCCACTTACAGGAATCTGTACTACTTGAATTCTGTTGTTCATCAAATGCATGTGTCCAAGTGGCAGTCTAATGTTAACAGTTAAGGGGAAGACTAGTAGATGATTTATTGTTCTCCAGTTCTTTTCATTAACTTTGATGTATTTGTTGAAATATCCATTCCTGTGGTAGATGACCTTAGCCATTTCTAATGTGGCTCTAGATCAGGGTATTTATTGTTTGCAGGTCAATCATATGCAAATGCTAAATCCTTCAAATTAATATATATTTTCATGTTTTTTGACCACTCCAAAATCAAAACTATGCTTTCTGGAACTACACAGGAAAACAATCATGCACCTGACTCTTTTTATTTCACTCACACAGCCATGCCACAGAAACAACCTCTACCTCCAAATAATTAGAGATATGGATTAACCGATCTCTAAACTTCCATTTCCACATAGACAGAATGAGACTTGAGAGCAAAAATAAACTCCATCCTTTTCTGGACCAAAACCATCTCTTTTCTATCTGAAGCAGCTAGGACATCCATCAGCAAAGGAGTTATCTTCTATCAGCTAGAATACATACTTCCCATTTTTGTATCCACCTCCAAGAAAGATACTATCTCACTCCAGACCATCTCAACAGCATCAGTTAATTCATTACAAACTCAGCATTAATATATCACCCTATTAAAAGCCAAATGGCTACCCTTAGTGCTAATATCTAACCTACTGTTAGGATTCCAAGTCTACAAACTATTCCACCTCCAAAGCAGTTAGTTATTTCTATTTATGCAGTCAGGTAAGACATTTCTGTTTTATGTTATCAGATCAAAAAAAAATCAGTTGATTTTTGCTGCTTATTTTTGTAGTTTTAGTAACATTTGTAGGAGTTTTGTGGGCAGTAGTCAAGTACCTTTAGTGCAAGCTTATGTTAAGATGTAAGACAACTGCACAATGTAACAGCATGTTTACATATATTAAGGTCATCTTTTGATGATAATACTTATGCTTAATCTGATTTTCTAAAGTGAAATAAACTTAATGTTTCTATCTGTTCTTTTAGGTTATCATTAAAATACCAGAATCCATTGACGGGATTTAATGGAATAGAAATTAGGTATGAACCTTAAATTTGTCAGCATCTTTTATTTCTCAGCTATGGTAGATAACATATTAATTCTTTTGGTATTTCTAAAGCATTTTTTCATTTTGTTTACATTAATAGCATTTATCACAGCTAGTTACAATTTATGCATTTCCATGTGACTGTAATTACCATTCCCCAAGTGGTCATCAGAGTCTTATTAACTGGTTTTCTTCTTTATGCTGCATGTTGCATGTGTGTGAGTGTTTATATTTTAAAGTTAGGGTAAGGGTTAGGTTAGGGGATAATGATGCAAGGTGTGTGTGTGTGTGTGTGTGTGTGTGTGTGTGTGTGTGTGTGTGTGTGTGTGTGTGTGTGTGTGTGTGTGTGTGTGAATGTTCATACTTAAGGGGGGTAAGGGTTAGGTTAGGGGGTAGTGGTGCACATTGTGTACATGAGTGTTCATACTAAAGGGTGGGGTAAGGGTTAGCTTAGGGGGTAGTAGATCATGCTGTTTGTGTATGTGAGTGCTCATACTTAAGGGTGAGGGTAAGGGTTAAGTTGGGGGGTAGTGGTGGACCTTGTGTGTGTGAGTGTTCATATTTAAAGGAGAGGGTATGGGTTAAGTTGGGGGTAATGGTGGATGTTTGTGTGTGTGAGTGTTTATACTTAAAGGAGAGGGTATGGGTTAGGATGTGGGACAGAGCTGATGTGCATGATCTCTAATGTGTACATTTGTGTGTCAAAGCTTATTGATTAGTTATATTGTTATGCATGGGGGGGGGGTTTCATAAGTTAATGCATAGGGTCAGGTTTAGGGGCAGGTTTAGGGTTAGTATAGATGAGGATGGTGAGTCAGGCAGGTGGCTGCTTTTGATTTAGGAGATGCTGAATGAAGATGCATCCAAAATATTGTTTTTTGGAACCTTTATAATGGGCTGTGTTGGACCTCCTCTGGTGCAGACTGAAAGACTCCATTGTGTGTGTTTTATAATGTTATTTGAAGCACTGATGGATTTTTTACCTTTAGATTTATTTAGGACATCTCTGGTGGGTCACTTCGCTGGCACTTTGTAGTACGTTTCTTATAGATATTTAACTTAGAATGCTTATTTTAGATATATTTGCAATATGTTTATTATGTTGGTTTCATTATCCACATTTATTTCAGTTTGATATGTACTCAGTGCTTAGGAAATAAGGACTATAATAAACAAACATTGAAATCCACAGCATGCAACTTCAATAGGTAGTTTTAGTTAGAAAAGGGACTTGGATCTGCATGGTTTTAGAAGCTTGTCTATCCCATAACAGTTATTTAAGAATTGACTTGTATTAATTAATACAACGTATTGAATTCTTTGGAAAAACTAGCATGACAAGGCTGTTCTCATGCTATATGTAATGACTAGGTAATCGTTTTAATTGAAGGAACATTATTAATGCCTCATCTACATATGTTTTGAGGCAACGGTGAGTTTACATATGATGCTACAAACAAGGACTGCACTCTTTGTCAGAATGGAAGTGAGAAAAGTAGGTAGTACATTTTGTGTCCCTTTTTTCATTAGTAACTCCTGCAGACATTTGAAGGTTGATAATGAATCATGTTGCATGGCTTGCTTATAATATGTGGACCCCGTTGAAAGCATTAGGCCTAAACCTCTATACCATCAACACCAAATGCATGACATTTCAACCAGTCGAATGAAAGACTGTTGTGAGTCCTAAATCGACTCATGGAAAATCTGGCTTAAATCCAAGAATACTCATGACCTCATGCATTATAAACAGCTCTGCAACCAAGCTAAAAAACCTGCCTCTAAAGATAAGCAGCACTATTTCTGGAACCTGCAAATAAATAGGAAAAATAACCCTAAAAAATTCTGGTCCTCTGTCAAGAATCTCTTCTACCGTAGCATTAAACCTAACCCCTGTCCATACTCTAACAAACCTCCTGAACAAATTACAAGCATTTTCAATTCCTTCTTTATTGACATCATTGCCAATATCACTGCTAGTTTTTTCCTTCCCCTCCCCAATCAATCTATCTCTGCATCCCCACCCAACATAGTCCTCTTTAAAACTCTGCCATCATTCCTAATCATTCATCCCATGTCTCTCCTACACCTTCATTTCCCCTCCTTGTAGCTTACAACCGACTTCTCAACCCCTTTTCAATCTCTCTCCCATTCTCATCTCTTTCATCAAAAACTTCTCATGAAACTAAAGCCATGCTGCACCTCTGCTGACAAAATTCCTGCCAAGTTTCTAAAACTTGCTGCAGACTCAGTTGCCTATCCTATTAGCATTCTAATAAACAGATCTAGTCAAGAATCTGATGTCCATAACCTATGGAATAAAAACATCATCCTGCCATTTTACAAAGGCAGCCTCTCTACCGACATCTCTAATTTTCGTCTCATATCTATTCTTTCCCCGTCGCCAAAATTCTAAAAAAATGTGTGGAAAACAACTCCTTGACTTCCTTCTAAAATATAATATTCTCTCTCTTACTCAGCATGGGTTCCGTCCATGACATAGTACTTCTATTGCACTTATTTCCTTCTTAGACATACTTAATAAGGCCAGTGACTCAGGAAACATTGTATCTGCCCTTTTTTGGACTATCAAAGCATTCAATACCATCTTTCACCCTACCCTCCTATCCCAGCTCTCTAGCATAGGTCTATCTCCCCAATCTCTTAACTGGTTTAAAAAGTTACCTCTCCAACAGAGAACATGCTATTAAATGACAGAACTCTATTTCCCCCTACTTGCACAATCCTACAGGAGTAGCCCGAGGCGCTACTTTAGGCCCTCTTTTGTTTAACATCTTTATCAACGACCTACATCAATCCATCCAGCAGAGCTCCTTAGTTCAGTATGCAGATGATTCGATTATTGTCTGTTCAGCCCAAAACCCAGATATATTACAGCAATCCACCCAAGCTGCATTTTTTAATGTGGAAAAATGGTTTCACAAAAAAACACCTCTCTCTCTAAACCCTAGTAAAAAACTAAACTTATGTTATTTACTCCTAAGAGAAACACACCTATTAATTTAGCCAGCTTTGAAATACTCTCTCTTGACTCTACCAAAATTGAGTTGGTAACACATACCAAACTGCTAGGGGTAATAATTGATAAAAATCTCAAATTTGATCTTCATATTCATAACAATATAAGCAAGACTCACAAAAAACTTGGGGTACTTTATAGATATAACAAATTCCTCTCCCTCCCTTCTAAACAAACTTTGGCTCTGTCTTACCTTTTACTATTGCTAACCTATGGTGCCCCTTTACTAACCAACCTGCAGTCGTCCCTGATAATAAAACAAGAAATATGATATAAGATTGCTAAATTTGCTGCAAATAGCCACCACTCTACTTACCACTGCATTGCCCTAAATCAATTAAAATGGCATTCTCCTTCAACTGGCATTACTGACAAACTGATTCATAGGCCTCAGGACTGCCTTGCTCTCAGCTTATTATTCTCGCTCTACAATGCTACTAGGCCTTTAAGGTCTGAACACCAATATATCCTCCAAGTTCACGAACTCAAACTACTCATAGGTCAGCTATGGTACACCTGGAGTATTGCCAAAGCATGGAATAGTTCATCCACATCTATCCGTGTAGAACAATGCCCATCTACCTTTAAAAATGAACTGCATAGTCATCTTCTGTCCAAGTGGACATGTAACTGTTCTATCACACACTCTGGCTTTACTTAACCCCCTAAATGAATCTTAGATGATTCACTTGTTTCCAGTCATACTGTAATCTCTAATTTATTTGTATTCTGCTCTGTAATGCATTCCATGTTACTGATTTTGTACTATGACTTTAAACAATGTAATTTTGTATTCATTCTGTTTGTACTTGATATATGTATGACAAGTTATGCAATTTTTATGATATATGTGTATTTTGTATAATCTTTCTTACTACCTTGAAATTCCTTTTGTTACTCTTTGTCTGAGCTTTTCTCCCCAGGCCTACACTTAAAATGGGCTTCCTGGGCCCAGTGGACTTTCCCGGTAAACAAATGCCAGTAAAT
>NC_056745.1:1462323516-1462363516 GCF_019279795.1 Protopterus annectens | reverse complement strand
TTATAGTCTTCCCTCAAAACTGGCACTTAATAATAGTGCCACTAGGGCTATTAACATAATAACCCTGTACAGTTCCATGATTATACTGAAAATCCCTCATGCCTCTTTGAACCTTCTTTTTCTTTTGTTGTACGAGTTTTCTCTCATAAACACTTACTTGTTCAATAAGTTGACAAATATTAACGTCCACTTTATCATGCGCTGCTCGAGCATACGACTCTTCTTGTTATTGTTGAATACTGAGATGTTGATGAGGCAATAACATTAGCCAAAAGTAAAAGAACTACAAGTGCTAGGCCATATTTTTCATCTCCCCATAGAGAAATCTCAGTTAGTAGTTATGAAAGGAAGAATGTTACAGTTCCCTTAGTTTATAGCATGGATGTTGATCAAATAAAACAAATTTTTATGAGAAACTGGCATAAACTGCACACCAACAGAGAGATCAGTGCGATGGTGGGGTAATCTCTGAGGTTTTTGTATAAAAATAAATAAAATCTCTTAAAAGAAGACTTTGTTACCTTGCGAATAATAATAATATTCATCCTAGATCAGATACGGGTACTAGAAGTAAGTGTGGGAAGTGTGCTTCTCATTGTTATGTGAATGAATCAGGGATTTTTGTTCATCCTGACTCAGGTATAATTTAAACATTTACAACTGCAGCTAACTGTGAAACCAAGAATTTGATATATCTAGCTCGTTGCACTTTTAAAAAATGTTATGCTGGCAAAACGAATAGACGACTAAGGGAACACATAAGGGACCATCTTTATTGTGTACAGAAAGGTCTCTGATATAGTGCCATTGCCAAATATTTCTATAACATAGAGAGTCACATAGTTTTGCATTTTTAGTCATGGAGACTGCCAAAAACAGTGCCAGACAAAGTTAGTGATACAGAATTTGTTGAACTGAGATGGATTTTTAAGTTAAGATTACAGTTGGGACATGGACTTAATGAATATTTATTTATTTATTTCCAGTTTGATGGCCAGGGAAGTCAACTGGGCCAAGCAGAGCCCATTTTCAGTGGTGGGCTGGGTAAAAAAGCTCCAAAAGCAGTTAACAGACTATAACATACATACAGTATGGAATATACAGTATACAAAAGCATAAACATACAATTTAAAATACAAATACAATATCAGGAAGTATACATTTAAAAAAACAAAAGTTAGAATATAGATAAACCCAAAAGTAATACAGAGAATATAATTAAAAGTACAAGTCATAAAGTGTTTATACAAGTTTAGTGTTTATTCTAACAATAATGTTAGTGATCAGAGGTGATAGTAGATGAGATTGAAGGGAGGTTTGAAAGAGACGACAGTGTAATTTAGGTGGGAAGGAGCAGGAACAGTCCCAGTTTGCGGAAAGATAAGAATGGAGGACAGTTTTGAAATTAGAGTGGTTGTGAGTACAGCAGGGGGTTGCATAGTTTAACTTAGGAGTGTGATAGAAGTAATTGGCCAGGATGGTGTAGGGGTTTATAGATTTTAAGGAGGTTTGGTTTTCAGATCTAAGAGTATGACTGGGGAAGTAACGGGTTAATATAGATGAAAGAGAGGGGCAGATGGAGAGTTGGAATGTGAGTTTGTGAGCAGTGGTGAGTTGTTTGAATTTCAGGTAATTAGAAAGCTCAAGCCAGTTTAGGGAGTGGAGGGAAAGGCAATGATGGGTGAAATATTTGGACCCTGTAACAAATTTACAGACTTTGTTATAGCAGGCTTCCAGTTTGTTTTTTAGGCTAAGCTGGAGATGAGTAAGTAGAGGGGAACCATACAGAAGAGTGGGGAGCAGGTAGGAGGAGGCTAGAGTATGTCTGGTAGAAGCAGTTAGATCGCGATTTTGTCTATACAGCAGTCCCAGTTTTTGGTGTTTTGTTTTTATATTATTTTGGATGTGGATATTGAATTGTAAATGTTCATCAGTGGTGACTCTGATTAGTTTGGTGTGAGGTACAATTTCAATTAGGGTGTTATTTTGTCTTTTTATTTTGAAGGAACTTTTGTCTATGGTGAAATTTCTCGAAGGAGAGGATATCATGATTTTTGTTTTGTTAGCATTGAGAGCGAGATGGTTGTTCAGCATCCAAGTTTCGGTATTGAAGAAGGCTGTTTGGATATTTTGAAGGAGTTCAGAGGGACAGTTTGCTGTACAGATGATTGTGGAATCATCAACATACTGGATCAGTGTAGCATTATCTATGGATTTGTGAAAGTTATTAATGAAAATATTGAAAAGTAAGGAGCCAAGCATAGAACCTTGGGGGATGCCAGAGGGGTTGTTGAGAAAGGAGGAAGTGGAATTTTTCCATTTAACAGCTTGTTGTGTATTGGAGAGAGAGCTTGTAAAACAGGATATGGAGGAAGGAGAGAAACTGAAGGAGGAAAGCTGAGAAAAGAGTACAGGGTGTGAGGCAGTGTCAAAGGCTTTGGATAGATCTAAGTGAAGGATGGGTACGATTTTCCCAGAGTCATGAGCATGGTTAATGGTGTCAAGTAAGGACAGAAGAGCAGTGGTAGTGCTGTGGCCAGGCCTGAAACCATGTTGTGTTGGGATAAGAAGATGATTCTGTGTTAGGTATGGCAAGAGTTGGTGATGAAGGCACTTTTCAAGGATTTTAGAAACATGTGAGAGAATAGCTATAAGGTGGAAGTTAGTATAGTGTCTGTGTTATTGCTGCCTTTGTGGAGAGGGGTGACAAAAGCTTTCTTCCAGAGTGAGGGGACAGAGGCTTCTTGGACGGACCTGTTGATAAGAATGGAAATGGGGAGGTCAATACTGTCGGCAGCCATCTTAAGGAAGGGGGAAGACAGATTATCAGGAACATAGGAGCAAGACTTTAGTGTAAGGAGGAGGTTTTTATGCTGCTGGTGGAATTAGGTTTAAGACTGAAAGGTTGGGTATTAGAGGGAAAAGCAGTGGATGAGGGACTATGAGAGGGAGAGAAGCTGGGAAAGTTTGCAGTTAGTTTAGCTATGCAGTCAACAAAAAAGGAGTTGAAATTAGACGCAATTTCATGGTCTGGGGACTTTGGGTTAGAGCATGGATTGCCTTTCCTACCAGGGTTTAGAAAGGAGGAAGTGCAATTCCAGAAATTTGGGGGGGGGGTAGAATTATGTTCTGATTGGAGTTTGGAGTAATAAGTCTTACGGTCTTTAGTTATTAGTTTCTTCACTGAGTTGTGGAGTTGTTTGAATTCGATTAGAAAGTTTGTTAACTTATTTTGGCTTTTATTCTTTTTGTTCTAAGAGGGGCTAGGCTGTTTAGTAAGTCTAGAAAGGTTTTGTTGAAGTAATTAGTTGCACTGTCCAGAGGCAGAGTCTTTAAGGGGGCTCAATTCATTTTTTCAGACAGTTGGAAATTGTCTGTGGATTGAAGTTGCTGAGAATACGAGTTTGAATGTATTGATGTTGTATTTCGACAGAAGAGGCATACTGGCAGGTGGTTGCTAAGGGGATCAGGTGTAATTCTGCTGTTTATGATTAGGTTGGGGTGAGTTTCTAAGATCCAGTCTAGTGTAGTGCCAGAGGAGATATCTTTACTGGGTCTGGTAGGGTAGTTTATTAGCTGGGAGAAGTTAATGAGATTATTTGTTTGGCTTGATGGTTGTGAGGATATGGTGTCCCAGCTGATGTCTACATCGCCAAGGATGAATGTTTCCTTTTTGATGTTGGGAGAGAACCATGACAGAATGCCTTCAAGGATGGGGATGTTATCACTGTGGGGAATATAGATGGCAGCTAGACATGAAGATTGATATTTGATGATTTTTAGGATGGTTTTGGATAGTTAAGCAGGAGAGAATTTAGGAATGGGGTTAGTGTATGGAATGACTGTTAGAAAAGAGGAATAAATTATGTCTACCCCTCCTCCTTTCTTGGTAGGTCTGTCATTCTGTATGATTTGGTAGTCAGGGGAGAATTTCAGTATATTTGATATCAGGTTTGAGACAGGTTTTTGAGACAGTTAATATGTTGGGATGGTTATGTGACAGCCAGGTGTGTAAGTTGGGTATTTTATTACAAATACTTTGGGAATTGATTGTAGCTAGGTGGATGGCTTTAGGAGAGGATGATTGTGGTGATGTAGAGGAGCAGATGTTGGTGGAGACAGTGGAACCAGGATTTGGATGGATGTCACCAGAAACAGAAAGAGAGAGACTAGATGTAAAAGATGGGTGATCAGGTTCAATGGGGAGGGTAAGTGAGGAGAGTAGTTGAAGAAAGGTCTATTATTGCCAGTGAAGTGGGTTAGCAGAGAGAGGTACTGGAGGGAGATTAAATTTATAGAAGGCAGCTGTAGTTGGAGGGTATAGCTCATGGAATATGGGAAAGATGTGCAGCAGGTAAGGCTGATAAAGGATAACAAGGAAAACATACTCACAAGTGAGGAGAGTGTGTTGAACAGACGGAAAGAGTACTTTGAGAGGCTGATGAATGAAGAGAATGAGAGGGAGAGAAGGTTGGATGATGTGGGGATAGCGAATCATGAAGTTAAACAGATTTATAAGGAGAAAGTAAGGATAGCTATGAAGAGGATGAAGAATGGAAAGGCTGTTAGTCCAGATGACATGCCTGTGGAAGCATGGAGGTGTTTAGGTGAAATGGCAGTGAGGTTTTTAACCAGATTGTTTAACATAATCTTGGAAAGTGAGAGGATGCCTGAGGAGTGGAGAAGTGTTTTGGTACCAATTTTTAAGAATAAGTGTGATGTGCAGAGCTGTAGTAACTACAGAGGGATAGCACTGATCAGTCAAAGCATGAAGTTATGAGAAAGAGTAGTAGAAGCTAGGTTAAGAAGGGAGGTGATGATTAGTGAGCAGCAGTATGGTTTCATGCCAGGAAAGAGCAGTACAGATGAGATTTTTACTCTAAGTGTGTTGATGGAGAAGTATAGAGAAGGTCAGAAGGAGCTGCATTGTGTCTTTGTGGACTTAGAGAAAGCACATGATAGGGTGCCTAGAGAGGAGTTGTGGTATTGTATGAGGAAGTCAGGAGTGGCAAAGAAGTATGTAAGAGTGGTACAGGATATGTATGAGGGTAGTGTGACAGTGGTGAGGTCTGCAGTAGGAGTGACAGATGCATTTAAGGTGGAAGTGGGATTACATCAAGGATCAGCTCTGAGCTCTTTCTTATTAGCAATGGTGATGGACAGGTTGACAGATGAGATCAGACAGGAGGCCCTGTGGACTATGATGTTTGCAGATGACATTGTGATCTGTAGTGAGAGTAGGGAACAGGTTGAGGAGACCCTGGAGAGGTGGATATATGCTCTAGAGAGGAGAGGAATAAAGATAAACAGGACTAAGACAGACTATAAGTGTGTGAATGAGAGGGAGGATAGAGGAATGGTGAAGATGCAGGGAGTAGAGCTGGGAAAGGTGTATGAATGTAAATATTTGGGATCAACAGTTCAGAGTAATGGTGGGTGTGGAGAAGAGGTGAAGAAGAGAGTGCAGGCAGGCTGGAGTGGATGAAGAAGAGTGTCAGAAGTGATTTGTGACAGACGTGTACCAGTAATAGTGAAAGGGAAGTCCTACAAGAGGGTAGTGAGATCAGCTATGTTATATGGGTTGGAGACAGTGGCATTGACAAAAAGGCAGGAGTCAGAGCTGGAGGTGGAAGAGTTAAAGATGTTAATATTTACACTGGGTGTGAAGAGGAGGATAAGATTAGAAATCAGTACATTAGAGGGTCATCTCAGGTGGGAAGGTTTGGAGCCAAAGCCAGAGAGATGAGATTGCGTTGGTTTGGACATGTGCTGAGGAGGGAAGCTAGGTATATTGGGAAAAGGATGCTAAGGATGGAGCTGCCAGGCAAGAGTAAAAGAGGAAGGCCTAAATTAAGGTTTATGGATGTGGTGAGAGAGGACATGCAGGCAGTTGGTGTGACACAGCAAGATGCAGAGGACAGGAAGAAATGGAAACAGATGATCCACTGTGGCAACACCTTATGGGAACAGCCAACAGAAGAAGAAGAAGTTTATGGGATATGGAGGAGAAGGAATGAGGGGCAATTGTTTGAGAGGAAGAAGTTATATGTAGCGGTAAAGAGTGTGATGAGCCAGGGAGGATAGTAAGATATAGAAGGGGGCAAAGGCGGGATGTGAGGAAGGCTGAAGTGAGAAAACAGGTTGGGAGATGGAGCATGATGTAGAATGAGAGATGTGTAGAAGTAAATGTGAGATGGGGTGGTAGAGATTAGTAGGCTGAGGTAGCAGTGTGGGCAGTGAGAATAATGACAGAGAGTTGGGGAGAATAGTTGGAGAGCAGGAAGTAAGTGGGTGGGGGAGGGACACTTGTTAGTGATGATTGGCAGTGGGGAGTATAGTGTGTCTGAATATGTATCAAAGAAACCTGTTTTGAAAAGAAGGCTGAAAGGTGATTTTTTAAATGTCTTTTTTTTCTTTTGTTTTGTTTTCACAAGTGTTTTTTTTTATTTATAATTGAAGTTTCTTACTATGTATGCAGTAGCTTAGCAATTTGTGATATGCCTGAAAAGGAAATGGCTAGAAAGGTGATTTTTACATGTCTTTTTTGTTTTGTTTTCATAAGTGTTTTATTTATTTGCAATTGAAGTTTTTTTTTTTTGTGTATACAGTAGCTTAGCAACTTGTGACATGTTTGAATCTCATTGGTGAAAAAAGGCTCTATTTTACTTGGTAGTCAGTATTTAAATGCTAGTTCAGTTCATAGGTTCATAGGTGGGTACTAGGCTAATGGCCTTGGGGCCTTTACAAGCCTAGCCCATAGAAGTGCCCTGGCATTGTGCCGCCCATCATTAGTTCCCAGTGCCTCTGTCAAGTAGAGCCACTGGAGTGATCTTCCGGGTTGAACTTTCTATTTCCCATCCACTCATCAAGATTTCTCTTGAACAGGGCTAATGAGGTGTTCTGCTTGACATGTATGGGAAGTCTATTCCAGAGCATGGGCAGTTTCTGGGTTATGAACCTGTCCCTCCAGTTTGTTCTGTTGAATGTAGTAATGAGGTTGAGGTCTCTGGAGTGTGTGGTGCGAAGGGATTGGGATTTCTTTAGATGTAGCATTTCTAACAGAGCTGGGTCAGACATATGTTTAAGGCCTAAGATCCTCTTTCTGAGGTACTTTTGTGGCCTCTCCAGCTGTTGCAGGTGTCTAGTGAGGTACATGCCAAATGGGGCATTATACTCTATGATTGGTCTAATGAGGGAAGAGTAGAGATAAATGATGACCTCTTTCTTCCTGGAAGGCAAACCCTTGGTAATGAGATGTGCCACATAGAAGGACTTTCTGACCACAGTGGCAATGTGGTGGTCGAAAGAGAGGTTGCTGTCAACCTGTGTCCCCAGATCTCTTATAACACCTTCAGTGTTCAGTGGGCTCCCATTTATGTGGTTATTAGTGGGACCGAGTGTTTAACTATGGGGATAACAATGCATTTTTTGGCATTAAGCTTAAGGCCATGCTTTTGACACCAGTCATTGGTCTCAGTGAGGCCTTTCTGTAGGATGTCTGCATCACTTGGGGAGTTAATAATGGCCCCCAGCTTGCAGTCATCTGCGAATTTGGTCAACCAGAGTCCATCCGTGTTGGCCTGGACGTCTGAAAAGTTGATGCCAAACAGGAGAGGAACCAGGACCGATCCCTGTGGAACTCCACTTGTGAGTGGTCTGCAGTCTGACTTGGAGTCTGCTACTTTCACACTGTGTGTTCTATCTGTGAGCCAATTTGCAACCCACCTAATGATACAAGGGTTGATGCCTAGTTTGGTGAGTTTATCAATAATTCCTGAGTTAGGAATGGTATTAAAGGACTTGGCCAGATTGAGGTAGGCTATATGAACTGCTTTACCATTACCCACCGCTCTGGTGACTGACTCAAAGAAGTCAAACAGGTTGAGCAGGCATGATCTACCTTTCACAAAAAACAAATTGCATGGGATCTAGAGTTTGGAGATTCCCTATATCCTTGTTAATTACATCCATGATGATGCACTCCATAGCCTTACATATCAGACCCATCAGACTAATGGGGTGATAATTTCCAGGGTCTGTAGTTACTCCTCCTTTATGGAGAGGGATGACTGTAGCAGTGCACCATTCAGTAGGGACAAAGCCTGAGGTGAGGCTGTGAGTGAACAGAGCACACAGATGTGGTGCCAGTTCACTTTGTAATTCATGTAGAACACGACCAGGGATATTGTCAGGTCCCATGGAAGCTGTATTCTTGGCCTTAGACAATGCAGCTTTAACCTGTGCTGCAGTAATTCAGGGTGCCTAGCATTCTTCCAGTATTGCGATTGGTCCTTTGGGGGGGAAAGAGGGGTAAAGTTCATAGGTTCATAGGTTCATAGGTTAGTACTAAGCTAACTGCCCTTGCGAAGCCATTTTAAGCCTAGCCAATTATCCCTTGTGAGACTCGAACCCCACACCTTGTGTTTGTAAGGCAAACACCTTAACCATTAGGCCACCCTCCCAACCCTTTGGCATTGAATCTGTCAGCCAGTATGTTAGCAATATCTGTTGGGTCAGTATAGGAGGTACCATTGTGCAGTAACTCAGAGCAAATCTGTGTATTGTCATGGAGATTCTTGATATAACTAAAGAAGGTTTTGTGGTTGTTTTTAGTGTCTGCCACAATTCTGCCTTTATAGCTGGCTTTGGAGGCTTTGATGATGGATCTCAACTTTCTGTTGAGGCTAATAAGGGAATTTTTCCAGTCTTGGGAATTTGCCTTTTTCTGCAACAGTTTTTTTCCTTCTGTTGTAGAGTTTATTAATGGCAGGGGACCACCAGACTGGCTTCCTTTTTTTGGAGGAGAGCATCTTGGTTCTGTTGGGTATGGCTAGTTCCATGCATTTATGTACGTGTTTTTTACAGTGCACTGGTATATGATTTGGCAGTCATGCATCTATTTTCCATTGCCATAGGTGCCGTGAAGTTAGCCACCTCTGTTTTTAGGAGTCCAAAGTCAGCTTTTTGGAGATGTTTTTCATGATGGATACCTTTGCAAGGGTGTGGGTGCGATGTGGATTTCTATGGTGATTAGTTTGTGGTTGGATCTAACCAGAGAGGAATTGACTATTGGTATAGAGCAATGGTTGCCCATGTTAATAATAACCAGGTCAAGGATTTTGCTTCCTCTAGTGGGGGTAAGAATGAGCTGGTCCAAGGCAGTGGAACTGATGAATTCCAGGAAGCGTTGGACCAGTGCATTGGTGCTTGAGTAGTTTTCCCAGTTGATGGAGGGGTAGTTGAAGTCTCCTAGTATGAAAGTGTTGGGTTGGCCCTTGATAAATTCCAGAGTGCTTAGGAATGTAGAGTGAGAGTGTAGGGACAGGGTTGGGGACCTGTAGCAGGCTATAACCTGGATCGCAGTCTTACCCAATGTTAGTTGTACCTGAAGTATCTCAGATGCATTATGCTGGGTTACTAGTCTGGAGGTGTGCATATCCTTTATGAATATGGAGACACCACTGCCTTTGGAGCTTCAGTCCATGTTTTGGGGCCAAAAGGTGTGTAATGAGTAATGGTAGCTCAAGGGTGTTTTCTGCCACTTTAATTGTTTAAGTGTTTGTAACTGTAGTCTGATGAAGCTTTATAGTGAAAGCGTTAACCCTGTTTTATAATAAACTAGGGTCTACTTCACATTGTCGAAGGCCGACAATATCGAAGCTGATATTGTCGGCACCAAATTAGGGAAAGCAAAAAACATTGAACGTTTAAATGGAAATCTCCGTAAGGGAAGATTTCCATTTAGTTCAATGTGGTGCGGTCTTGGAGTTGGTATATTTAAGTAGGGGGGTTGTGGGGGACGCAGCTTGCCCCCCTGCTTGCAAAGGTAATTTTTAATTTATTTTTGTTTTAGGCATTTTTTTTTATCTTTCGATGTTTCAGAATTCGATGATATGGTGTCAACCATATCAGATTCGATATTCTGAAACTTCGATAAGATAATATAGATGCATAAACTATGTTTTTATTCTTTGATTAATGGTCTGTGATATTTATGACGTGGACTGCTGCTAATATTGTTCTGCCTCAGGTATTATTTGCTATTAGCATTTTATGATATACTGAAAAGAAAGCATTTATACTGCTTCTACAGCTCAGCTGTGTTTCTGTTGGGATTTTTGGTGACTGTTGAATTTGTCCTACATTATTCACAAGCAATTAATTGCCAGGTAGCTTCTCTTTTTTGTGCTGACTGAGATGGTGTTCTGGATTCTGGAGTCTATGTTGTATTGACTGAGGTGGTGTTTTGGATTCTGGAGTTTATGTTGTAGTGACTGAGGTAGTATCCTGGATTCTGGAGTTTATGTTTTAGTGACCGAGGTAGTATTCTGGATTTTGGAGTTTATGTTGTGACTAAGGCAGTGTTCTGGATTCATAGCTAGATTAAAGATTTGGAGTTCAGAGGTGACATCAATAGTAAAGCTGAAAAAGGAAAGAGGCTCCAACACAGAGGCCTGACAAACTCTAATATTCAATGTACCATATTTGGATAGTGGATTATTTGTATAACCTTTGACTCTTCTTTCGTTTAGGTAACTTTGCAATCAGTTGATTGTGTTGTTGCCAAAGTAATTTGTGTATATGTGGGTTATGGTTTACTGCCTCAAAGGCCCTGGTCATGTCTTACAGAGACAAAACCATTGCTTATATGGTTGTATAATATGTTAGTTACTTTAGTAGGGCAATGATGGTACTGAATAGCTTTTTAAAGCCATGTTGTTGCTTGTGGAGAAGCTCATACATATTTATATGTTCCTTGCTATCTGGTCTCAGGAGTTCTTCAGGTTGTCACAAATAATAACTTTTGACTTTCATTTCATTGGTACTTGTATTGTTCTTACATTAAGCATACAAAAGATTGAGGAGAGAAAAGAAAGGCAATGTACAAAGGAACAATGGACAGATGGCTGTATGGCTCACAAGTTTGTGTCAAAGTCCAAAAGGTTTAGGATTTTTGATTGGAGGTGTTAGTTGTATACCACAAGCACACATATCTTTCTCAGATAGACTGCAAATGCTGGTGTTGTGATGGAAAGGACAGAGGTTACTAGATACATGTTTTGGGGAGTTTAACCAGTTGGCAGACTTTAAACCTTTCCTGTGGAGTAGTTGGGGAAGCAAATAGCTGCAGCTAAAGAAATGATTCTTTGGAGCTGGGACACAGGATCTAAATTGCCTAGACATAGTAATATCGTACTAAGTTTTATGATATTGACTGCCAAAATAGAAATTTATTTTAAAGAATTCCTACTTCTCTAGACCTCTTTTCATGCCAGTTATTTGCAGCTGCAGTGATTTTGTATTTTGCTACTGTTGGGCATGGGCTTTTGGTCTGTGGGCTTGCTGCTGTATTCCTTATCTCCCTTATCACCCCAGAAACCGGGACCAGTACTGTAACTGTCTATGCTCATTACAGATACCTTTCTGGGGGGGCTGAATATGGTTATTAGTGACTGATGATGTAGGTTCATAGTTAAGTGGTAGGCTAACTGCCCTTGTGGGCAATTTTAAGTCAGGCCAATTTTCCTTGGTGAGAATCAAACCATTAACATCTTGTTTAAAAGGCAAACACCTTAACCACTATGTCAAATTCCAACTCCTGTGTCACCAGCTTAAATTATTTTTGTCTGTTTTTCTGAAATGGAGCTAGCAGAGTTTCATTATGCTCTAAACTGGGTGAAAAAGTGTTCTCTGTCTCTGTTGCATAATTACATTGCTTTATTTAGTGACTTTTTAAAAAATGCATTTTGCCCATGCCACCTCGTGTTCATCAAGCCCTCATCATTTATAAGTCCTTCTTTCCTCTTTACCTGTGGTATCCTAGCACACTGGCTAAGGGAGGTGGGAGGTGATGATTATCATTAGCATCCAATGGGGTTAGGAGGTTTTTTGATGCAATTCTAAAGCCCTCCCCCATTGAACAGAGAGTATATAGTAGTGGCTGCAGTGCTGATTCCAATGTGAAGGCAGGCTTTCAGACATTTACTGTTTCTTATCAGAGTACCTGCATTTGTCCTGCAAACTCACGCTGCTTGAGTTCCACTTGGAAAAGATGAATCATGCTCACTTCCCTAGATGAAGCCGCTCTGAGATCTACATGTTAATATGCTTTCAGACCCATAATAACTCCTTAACATTCAGTGATTAATCCAAAACTAATTAATTACTATTTATGAATATTGGTAAATCATAAATGGTACATCTCTTCATAAAAAAATCGGAACTGAAGCTGCTGTCTTGCCCTCTGAATTTTACTCCCTCTCAGACAGATGTATTGAGGTATCTATACCTATCTGATACTATTATAATGGCAAGTTTCAACTCACAAAGAAATAAAACAGAACAAATTTGCAAACAGAGTAATCACAGAAGGTAACTAATCCTACATAAAATGTATACACTATGTAAACATTAACAGAGGAGAAAAATAAATGTGAATTAATTTTAGTAGTAAATATGAGAAGGAAGAAGCAGATGAGAACAGAGGATCAATGTAGGAGTGATGCAGGTGAGCAGGGAGTTAGGTTATGTGTCCAATAGAAAAGCAGTCAGATTTTTTGATGGAGGTGTCTTTTGAACTGAGTTCTAAAAGTGAGAAAAGAGGAGACTTATCTTAGGTGAGGAGGGAGGGATTGACAGAGTTTGGGTGTAAGAATGGAGAAGGAATAGTCAGAACAGTACAGTTTGATTTGGGGTATCTGGGGTAAGGGAGTTAACTAAGAGAGGTTGTAGAGGGTGGTTTTATCATGGCGTCTGGCTGCAACATGTTGGAAGGCACCTGGATGAAGTAGTTTGAAAAGAAAAGATCGTATGAGTACTTCAACTCTACTAGTCTAGGAGACCGGTAGCCATTTAGCTTTGGAGAGGGAGATATAGTGGTGTTCCTAAAGGGGAGAAGATTGTTAATGAGTCAGCAGATATTGTTTTATATGGACTGTAGAGTAGATGAGCTTGTTTAGAGGCTATGGCTATGATGGGGAGCCTGTATTTAAGTTCAGCAATGAGGACTCCATTGCCTATTGCATCTCTAGCATCTCTGTAGAGAAAGAGAGAGAGTTTCTGGAATCAAAATAAAATGATAACTCATCTGTTTCCTGGTGTTTTCAGTGTGTTTCTGGAAGTTAGGTGACTGGTCTAGCCATAAACCTAAGTATTTAATGAGCATGGTTGTTTCTCTTGGGGAACCATTGAGATTTTCAGTGTTGAGATTTTTAGGATTTTTTTCAGCTTTTGTGAGGTTCCAAATATACTTTTTGTTTTAGAGGGGCTCAAGAGTAGCTTCTATTTGTTTAGCCAATAATTAGGAGTGATGGTCAGACTGAAGCTGGGTTTAAATAGCGGAAGGTGAGTGGATTGAAGAATAACCATGTTCTCTGCATAAAGAGTGATAGGAATGTTAGGGAAATCAGAGGGTAGTTTGTGAATAAAGACTGAAAACAACAATAGGGTGAGTGTGGATCTGTGGGGTACTCCTCTGTTAACAACAGCAGGAAGACTGTGGATGTGTGAGGTACTCATTTGGTAACAACAGTAGGATGAGTGTGGATCTATGGGGTGCTCCTCTGGTAACAACAGTAGGATGAGTGTGGATCTGTGGGGTACTCCTCTGGTAGCAACAGTAGACTGAGTATAGATCTGTGGGGTACTTCACTGGTAACAACAGTAGGATGAGTATGGATCTATCGGGTGCTCCTCTGGTAACAGCAGTAGGATGAGTGTAGATCTGTGGGGTACTCCTCTGGTAACAACAGTAGGATGAGTATGGATCTGTGGGGTACTTCACCAGTAACAACAGTAGGATGAGTATGGATCTATTGGGTACTCCTCCGATAACAACAGTAGACTGAGTATGGATCTGCAGGGTGCTCCTCTGGTGACAACAGCAGGATGAGTGTGGCTCTGTGGCTGCTCCTCTGGTGAGTGGTGCTAGTGGTTTAGAAATGTTGGAAAGAGGTGATGGTGTTAGCGCTTACCCTGATTGCTGGAAGAGAGAGAGTTAAGGTAATCAATAAGATCAAAAGCTTTGGAAAAGTCAATGAAGAGAGCTCCTGAAAGGTTTTCTTTATCCATGTTAAGAAGGATGTCATCTGTAAGTAACCATAGTGTTGTCATAGGATCATAGGAGGGTTTTAGGCTAATGGCTCTGGGGCCCTTACAAGCCTAACCAAGAGTTTATCCCCAAAAAGGAAACCTCAGTCAGTACCTGTCACCCCTGTCAGTGAGGGACACAGGTGGAACCCCGAGACAAATTTGTGGTTTCCCATTCACTCATCAGGGTTGCGCGTGAAGAGGGTCAGTAAGGTACTTTGACATATATGAGAAGTCTTTTCCAGAGACAGGGCAGCCTCTGGGAGACAAACCTTTCTCTCCAGCAGGTTTTGTTGATGTTGCATATTAGATTTAGACATTTTGACCAGGTAAGGCGCCAGGAGTTAGACTTACTGATATGGAGCATCTCTAGTACAGCAGGGTCCGATATTGCCTTGCAGGCGAGACAGAGATCACCTCTGAGTAATCTGTACGATACTGAGTAGAGTGATAGTGGTTTGAGCCTGTCCACATAGGACAGATGCTGGAGACCATGGATTCTCTTTGTGAGGTATTTCTGTGGCCTTTCCAGTTGGTCATTATGCTCTGGCCAGTCCAAAATCCATGCTGTGTATGAGTGAGGTGGTGGTGGTACTATTGGATATATATGACATTTGGTTGTACATTAGTTTTTCAGGTATGTTCCCCAATTGTTGGAAGGATGGAGATAGGGTGGAAGTGGGAGGCATTTTCTGATAGAGGCTGTTTATGAAGGTGTTTAACAAGAGCAGTTTTCCATATGTCTGGCATTGTATTATGTAGTATGCAGAAATTATATATAGAGAGATGTGTAGTAAGGAAGTCTTTACAAAGTGATATAAACCAAAGGAGTAGATTATCTGCACCAGGGACTGCATCCAGGGGCATGCATTCTAGTAGGGTGTCAATGTAATTATTTATTTATTGACATTTGATTGCCAGGAAATTCCAACTGGGTAGAAGCCTATCTTCATTGCAGGCC
Organism: Protopterus annectens; assembly: GCF_019279795.1. Lineage (NCBI taxonomy): Eukaryota > Metazoa > Chordata > Ceratodontiformes > Protopteridae > Protopterus > Protopterus annectens. The sequence continues at coordinate 1,462,348,467 of NC_056745.1, read as the reverse complement.
CAGGGAGAAAAGCTCCAAATTATTACAAAACATTTTAAGAACAATAACTTTACAATCTTCATAGTGACACATAATACAAAAACACTGGTTAAGAATTGATACAAGTCATATAGGTTCATAGGTAGGTACTAGGCTATCAGCCCAAGGGCCTACGTAAGCCTAACCAACAAGGTTCCCTGGCTTATGCCACTCAAGAAAGCTAATTTCCTGTGCCCCTGTCGAGCAGAGCCACATAAGTAATCCCCGAGGTGTATTTCCTATTTCCCATCCATTCATCAAGATTTTTCTTGAAGAGTGCTAATGAGGAACTTTGCTTGACATGGATGGGTAGCTTGTTCCAGAGTATAGGAAGTCTCTGGGACAGGAATATATCCCTCCAGCATTTCCTGTTTATTTTGGTGACAAAGTTTAGGTCCCTAGAGCAGTAGCTTGGAGGGATTGGGATTTCTTTAGGTGTAACATGTCCAACAGTTTTGGGTTTAACATAGCTTTATACATTAGGCAGAGATCTTGGAGTAGGCAATATGCTACAGAGTAAAGCTGGAGTTTTTTGAGACAGTCAGTGTAGGGCATCTGTTTGAGGCCAGTAATCCTCTTTGTGAGGTACTTCTGTGGCCTTTCAAGCTGCTGCAGATGTCTTGTGAGGTACATTCCAAAAGCGGTGTTGTACTCTACAATGGGTCTAATGAGTGCCGAGTAGAGAGGAACAATGACCTCTTTTTTCCTGGATGAGAACTCTTTTGTGATGAGGTGTGCCACATGGAAGGATTTCTTGACTACTGTGGCGATGTGATTATCAAAGCAGAGACTACTGTCCACCTGGGTCCCAAGATCTCTTAACACACATTCGGCATTATGTAGACTGCCATTTATGTGGTAGTTCATGGGTACAGAGTTTTTAACCAAAAGGGATGACAATGCACTTTTTGGCATTGAGCTTGAGGCCATGCCTCTGGCACCAGACATCTGTCTCAGTGAGGCCCTTCTGTAGGATGTCCACATCATTTGGGGACTCGACTATGGCTCCTAGTTTGCAGTCATCTGCGAACTTCATTAGCCAGAGGCCTTCTGTGTTAGCCTATACTTCAGAGAAGTAGATACCAAACAGGAGAGGTCCCAGGACTGAGCTCTGTGGTATTCCACTTGTCACTGATTTGAAGTCAGATTTGGAGTCTGCAACTTTTACAGTGTGGGTTCTGTCAGTGAGCTAGTTGGCAACCCATCTTGTGATGTAGGGATTTATACCTAGTTTAGTCAGTTTAGCTATAAATCCAGAATGGGGGATGGTGTCTAAATCCTTGGCAAGGTCAAGATTGGCTGTGTGAACCACCTTACCCTCGTCTACGTTTTTGGTGACTGCCTCAAAGAAGTCGATCAGGTTCAGAAGGCATGCTCTGCCTTTCAGAAACCTGAACTGGGTGGGGTCCAGAGTTTGGAGGTTACCAATGTCATTGTTTATGAGTGCCATGATGATACGTTCCATGGCCTTGCAGACCAGGCTCATCAGGCTAATAGGGCGATAGTTCCCAGGATCAGTGGTGGCTCCCCCTTTGTGGAGTGGATAACTGTTGCTGTCCGCCATTCAGTGAGCACAAAGCCTGACGTGAGACTATGATTGAACATGGTGCTTAGGTGGGGAGCCAGTTCGTTCTGAAGTTCATGTAAAATGCAGCCTGGGATGTTGTCCAGTCCCATGGATGCTGTGTTTTTGGTTTTAGAGAGTGCAGCTTTTACTTGCATAGATGTGATTACAGAGACTCTACATTCTTCCTGTATAGATATGGGCCCTTTAGGAAGTGAGAGGGGGGTAAAGTTAGCACTGAACCTATCTGCCAGGATGATGGCAATATCAGTTGGTTCTGTAATTTTTGCATCTTTGTGCTGTAACTCAGAGCAGATCTGGGTGTTTCCATTGAGATTCTTGACATAGCTATATAATGCTTTGTGGTTGCCCTTAGAATCAGTGGCAATTTTGTTTTCATAGCTAGCTTTGGAGGATCATATAAGGGATCTCAGCTTCTTATTGAGGCTGACCAGGGAGCTCCTCCACTCATAGGAATTTACTCTCTTTTGCAACAGTTTCTTCCTGCTGTTGTAGAGTTTGTTTATGGCAGGGGACCACCAGATTGGCTTCCTTTTCTTGGAGGATAGCATCTTGCTTGAAAATTATTTAATATTTAGAGAACTTTTATAGACAGCTGGTAGAGAAATTAAAGGTAAGTTGGACTAATTCAAACGGGAATTGCAATTTGAAGTGATGGAAAAACAGGCCTCATGGTATATTTAGGTAGAAAGTCGGGGAAGAGAATTTGATAGAAGTAAGGAAGTAAGTGAAGAAGGGAGACTAAGGAGGTATAAGGTATGAAAAGATACTTGCTCATATTTAGGGATATAGTTTTTCCTGGTTTTGAGCAAGAATAGAGACAGATTTTAGGCAGGAAGTCTTTCAGAGTGGTTTTGGAAGATGGGAGGGAAGGTATTGACCTGCTGGATACAGGTAAGGAGTTCCAGGCCTTAGCAACCTTGTATGAATGCAATCAATGCCCAGCAGATTTGATAGGTTTGTAGACAGACAGGAGTTTTTGGTCACTAGATCACAATGACCAACTGGGAACACAGTTATATGGAATGATTTTTAGTGTTGGACAGGTGGATACTGCATACTTTTATAGGTGGTAAGAAGCTGTGTATATGTTAGTTGATGAGGCATTTCTAACCAATGTAGGATTTTCAGTGCTATGTGGTGGTGGGTTCTGAAAAGGTATTTGATGCAAATTTGGCAACTTTGTTATAGCATTGTTCAAGTTTTAATTTTTGTGAAGCCTGGACATAGTATGGATGGGAGCACCATAGAGAAGTGCGGGGAGGAGATGAATAGTGGCAAGTCTAGTTTTAGTTGCATTGTTGTGAGTTTTTGGCTCTGTAAAGCATCCTTAGTTTCTGATGAGTTTATCTTATGCAATTTTGTACATGCAGGTCAAATGTAAGATTATCATCTACTATCACCCTTAATAATTTACTAAGATAAGTTCCTTCAATTGTTGTATTATCAAGGGAGAGGACTTTAAATTTCGTTTTTTTCATGAGATAGGGATTTGGGGGAAAGTACAGTATGTTTGGGGTTGAGCATAATGTTGTGAGTTATGAAGCCATATTTCAGTGGCTGTTAAAGCTCCTTGAGTAATTTTTTGGGAGATGTACCATGCTGTCAGATGTGCAAATGAGAGTAAATCATCTGTGTTTTGTATTAGGGTGACTTGTTGTGTGGAAGTATAGAGGCTGATGGTGAAAATGTTAAAGAGGAGTGAACCAGGGATAGAGTCTTGCAGTACACTGATGGTGACAGGGAGGTAAAGAAAGAGTGTGGAGTACCATTTTACTGATTAATAGCTACTGGACAGGTAGCTTTTGAACCACAGAAGGATGGACTGAGAGAGACTTGGTGAGGACATTTGGAGCAGAATATTGCTGTGACAAACTGTTGAAGGCTTTAGACAGGTTTAGAAATAAGGAACACACTAGTTTGCCATTATCTCTAACTTTATTGATATTATCTATATATAGGTTTGAAGGGCAGAGGCTGTACTATGAGAAAGATGGAAGCTGTGTTGTGTTGGGAATAACAGTTCTTCTTGCAGGAGATAGTCTCGTAATTGTTTTTGAGTACATTTTTCAAGTATTTTGGTGAGGGGAGATAAGATTTCTACAGGTCTGAAGTTATTGTTTCCTCCTTTGTGCAGAGGGATAATATGTGACTTTTTCCAGAGAGATTGAGGGGAATTTAGGATTCCTGGACTGACCTATTTATAATGATTGAGGCAGAATAGGCAATGCTATCTGCTGCTATTTTTAGGAACTCGCTTGGAAGGTTATCAGTTAAAGAAGAGCACAGTTTAAATTTGTTTGAATAGTTTTATGTAGGATGTGGGAATGTGTTTGAAAGTGAAATTGGGATGTGGTACTATGTAGTTGTTAGGTGGAGTTGGGATTAGATGTTGAGGAATCCTTGGTTAGAAATGTTATACTATCTAAAAAATAAGACTTGAACTGCACTGCAGCTTCAAGTGGTGAGTTATCAGGAGAGAGATGTTGGGTTGAATTTTTGGCTGGGATGTAATGTTACTTTAATGGATTTTTTAGGGTTGTGTTTAGTATTATTATGAAAGTTATTACAGTATTGTTTTTTGTCTTCATTTATTTGCCTTTTCATACTATTACAAAGTGTTCTGAAGTTTTCAGGATATTGAGGTATTTTATACTTTTGCCATTCTTTCCATGTTTTTTCTCTATCCTGAATTAGCATTCTACTTTTTTGGATAGCAAAAATTGCATTATTTTATTTTAGTCTGTTCCTTCTATGAGGTGTAAGGATATTTAGGATATTTAGAAAAGTTGTATTGAATTAATTTACAGCATCTTTTAAACTGAGGATTTTTAGGAAGTTCCAGTTAATAGATGATAATGCAGTAATGAACATTTCTGGGTTAAACTTGAAAAGGTTGCATGTTGTTTATATATATATATATATATATATATATATATATATATTTTTTTTAATTTATTTGCTTATTTGCAGTTTGATTACCAGGGAAGTCCACTGGGCCGAATTGACCCATTTTCAGTGGAGGCCTGGGGAGAAAAGCTCCAAGATGCATTATACAATTTAGATACAACTGATAGTTAATATTGAAGATAATATTATGTAGAATAGTTACTCATAAATGCATTCAATATTATGATTAGTTAACAAGTTCATTAAGCTTGAAGGTAGGGATCACAGTTTCATTTGAGGAAAACAGATATGTGTTAGGTGCGGAAACAGTTTACATATAAACCTTTTAAGAAAATGTAAATATGCTTTACATACACATATCAACAGTATAATGCTATTTACAATATTTACAAGGTTAGCCTGTGCGAGTGTAGCTGTAGGAGTTGTTGAGAGCTTAGCGAGAAGCTATAGAAATTGTTGAGAGCTTAGATAGGCTCATAGGAAGATAACTATGACAGTTGTAGAGCTTGGGAATGAGAGAGAGAACCCCCTTGGATTAGGTTGGGTGAAGGCAGGTACATTTCCATTTAGTGGACAGGTGTTTGAATAGTTGGGTTTTGAAGTTTTCTGAGTTTGATATGGTTCTTAGTGTGGAGGGAAGGGAATTCCATTTTTTGCCTAGCGAGGAAAGATAGGAGAAGTTGGCCAGCAGGACGTTTAGGTTTATGGATAGTAATTAAGTTCTGATTTTCAGATCTGAGAGCTCTGTTGGGTGTATAAGGGGAAGGATGTTAGTTAGAGTGGGACATTTTGTTGGGTGAAATATGAGTCTATGTGCAATAGTGAGTTGGAGATAGTCTAGGTAGTTTGGGAGTTCTAGCCATTTCAGGGATTGTAGGGTTAGGCAGTGATGGGTGATATTTTTAGATTTAGAGGCAAATTTAAAGATTTTGTTGTAGCAGTTTTCTAGTTTAGAGGTGATAGAGGAGGATAGGTTGGTTAGGAGAGGGGCTCCGTATAATAAGGAATATATATATATATATATATATATATATATATATATATATATATATATATATATATATATATATGTATGCAGTTTAACTGGATGTGTGAGATGTCTGGTTGTATAGATTGGGAGATGATCACTGAGAGAGTCTGACATTGTACCTGTGGTGGTGTGTTTGCTACGGTCTGATACGAGGTCCAGTCTAATAGGGAATTACAATGTAGATTATGAACTTAGGGTTGAAGAAATTGAAAACACAACCATAATGCTATCTTCAATTATAATAGGAAGATAAGAAGTAACAACCTAGCCTGTACTAAATGCATCTCTAATGGTATCTCCTACTCTGACCTCAAGCATATTGCTTAACTTTCTGCAAACAAATTACTTTCTTGCTTTACCACACCCTTTCCTCTTTGCACCCCTTCATTTTTCCTTACACATGCTTTCTCAACATCATTTAGGGCCATGTCCTTTCAGCATTTTCCAAAATTAAAAATACCAGGTGCTTGCTCCTGACAATATCACTAGTGTCATACAGCAATATAAGTCCACCACCTCCTCTACTTCAGTCCCTTGAGTAGTTACATCCTCAAGGTAAGGACAACTGTTGTGCTTCCCTTGCAGAACTCCTCTGCTGCCCATGGGAATTACAGGCCTATTAGTCTCACTAGTATTATTTGCAAAGCTATGGACTACATTGCACCTGAATTAGAAAGAATGATACAAATGACTTTGAATCCTTGGATACAGATTAATTTAGCCTTGTTGACTGTAAAGCAAACTCCAGCACGAGTGACCTACAGTGACAGCAAAAAAAACCTAACAAAACAGATAAACATCCCCTGTTTGCTTTATAAAGTATGTGTTATAATACTGAATGAGTTCTCCCAAAATTAACAACTGTTCCATTTTTTTTCTCTTGGTGTGCACACCTTGCTGGGATGCATAGTCTCCCACAGCCTCCCCCCTTCTTTTACTTTCGGACTGTAAGAAGGTTGGTCACTAACCAATGTGTTACATGAATCACCTTTAGGACAACGCTGGCAGTCTGCAGTTCCAACTACCAGCATCAGTATAATATATGCTTGTCTGCTTAACTGCTTATTTGTAGCTCCACACTGAAATTAGGTATGAATCATAGCAGACTCAACACTTAAATTGCAAATCAAGCTGCTGATTGTTTTTCTGATATGCTGTGTCTCGAAACTGGCTCATCCCACTCCATTCGCCCTTCACTTCACTCGGGCTCACTTCGCTCCCCTATCCTACCCCCATTCCCACCCACTTGCCTTAGATTTGTACTCAAACATACCACACCTCCTACTCACTCAATCATTCACTTCCAAGAACACATCTATCCCGCTCACATCCCAACCACTCCCAGCATCACACTCATAAACCACTCCCTCTCAAAACACCTTTACTCAACAGGCTGTCAAGTGGGCTGATGGCATATCTCCACTACTACCTGTTACTGCTGGCAACCCACAAGGCTCAATTCCGGGACCCCTAGTCTTCTCCATCTTTACCAATAAACTCAATTCCTCTACCCCACATGTTACTATAGTGCAGTATGCAGATGACTCCACAGTCATCTGCACAGCTCCCTCCTACCCAGAACTACAAATCACAACCCAACAAGCCTTCTCAGATATAGAACTGTACCTCAAGGAGAACTAACTTATACTAAACCCCAATAAAACAAAGTTCATAATATTCTCACATAATAGATCCATAGAACCAGCTTCCTCACTTTACATCCTTTCCTCCAACAGAACCAAAATCAAGCCAGTAGAAAACACTAAACTTCTAGGTGTTGCAATAGATAGCTCATTAAATATGACAAACACATAGCCCTTACCATTAAGAAGCTGCATATTAAACTTGGCTGACTGTTTAGGTTCAGAACATTCCTCACCCCTCCCACTAAGCTGGGCCAAGCTAGAACATACCTTCTGTCCATATTACTGTACGCTTCCCCCATCTTCCCTAATATTAGGAAATCTGACCTCTCCAAACTAGAGACTTGCTACCACGAGATTGCTCATTCTGCTGCTGGCCTCCCTAGCAAAACACATCACTGCACACCCCTGAAACAACTACACTGGCTTGAACTATCCCATCTCCTATCACTAAGCTAACTTACAGTTGCTGCCAATATCATTCACCAACCTGACGCCTGTCCAGCTCTAGAAAACCTAGTGCAACCTTATACCACTTCCCATTCACTTTGTTCATCCAATAAACTGCTACTAAAAAGCTATAAATCTAGTAACTCTTTTGGTGACTCCCTATTCACAAATCATATCAAAAAATATGGAACTGTATTCCACAAAACATACTCAACACCCACACCAAGACCAAATTTAAACTACTACTCAAAGAACACCATTGTAATAACTGGATCTGCACCTGTATCACTCCAGGATACATTTCTCCCCCTTCTCTTTTTACTTATCGCCCTCACCTCTTAATCCATTTGCTTATCAGTAGGCTCCCCCAGTCATAAGCAACTCATACTTATTTCTCACTGCTATGTAACTTGTCTGTCTCTTTACTAAGCTGTTAGCATATCTGCTGTCATTCAATATGTATGTAGCTTATTTACCAAACAAATGTTTTTTTTTTATTGTTACCAAACGTCTGACTACTTTTTTTGTAATTGTTGCTCAAATTAATGTTAATGTAACTATCTCTGGAGCTTTTCTCCCCAGGTCTCTGCTGAAAATGGGCTACTAGCCCATTTGGAATTTCCTGGCAAACAAATGTAATTAAAGAAAATAAATTGTAAAAAGCCTACCATGCCTGCTTAGTCTAGCTAGTTTCTTCAAAAGGGTTACCAAGGGCATGGATAAAGAACATACAATCCACAGTGCCTACTTTTTTTTTTTTATTTTTCTAAGGCCTTCAACACTATCTACCACTTAGAGATAATTGAAAACTCTCTTAACCCAACAAATTTTATAGGTTCATAGGTTGGTACTAGACTATCGGCCCTAAGGCCTATGCAAGCCTAGCCATAACAATTCCCTGGAAATTTTTTCCCACATTATTTACTTCTCTAGGGCCCTGTCTAGCAGGGTGACTGACATGATTCCCGAGGTGAATTTCCTATCTCCCATTCAATCATCAAGGTTCCTTTTGAAGAGGGCCAATGAGGCTCACAGCTTACTGGCTAAGTGATTATTTGACAGAGCCCATAGTATGAAAGTCACAGATGCTTGCTCTACAGAGAAAAGCATCACCTGTATTGCCCCACAGTGCTGTATCTTCACCCTGTCTTCTTTAATCTGTACCTTTCTGACATGAACCATCATATCAAGGTGTGACGTCCGTGCACTGGCCCAGTAATCAAGGAGCTTCAATTCTCACCAATAACAGCAGTCAGGGACGTGCACATTGGGAGGATGAACAGCAGACACACAGTAAAGTACAATTTCCCTCAAGAGCACACAGAGATCATGGTCAGTCTGGGGCTGTTTTTTTTTTCTCTCTCTCTCCAGATCCGCAGTAAGACTCCCCACTGGCACAGCTAGAGAGTGGAGTCCTTAGCCAGGGTTCCAAGCCAAGTTCTTCCAGCACTCTCTGTCCAACTAGTGCTTCGTGGCCTTGCCCAAGTAAACACAAACCCCTTGCCCAAGGTAAACACAAACTCTTTGAGATTTTTGATGTAACAGATACAAGCATGCAAAATCTGAAGGTAATGCTATTCAATGCTGGAAGTCTAAACCTCAAAATTCACTTTCTTGAGGCACTCTTAAAAATGGAGAACATCGATATCTGTGCAGTAACTGAGACCTGGTTCAAGGCTCCGGAGAGCACCCCTGCAATACCAGGCTACAACTTTTGCCACACTTTTCGGTCACAAAACCAAGACTGAAACACTAAAGATGGAGGAGTGTCCATATTCACCAAGGATATTCACACCTCCAGGCTAGTTGCCCAACACAATGCATCTGAAATTCTCCAGGTGCAACTAACACTTGGTAAGACTGTAATCCAAATTGTAGCTTGCTACAGATCCCCACCATGCCTCAAGATTCTCACTACACCTTTCTAAACATACTGGAAAATATTAAGATACAACCAAACACCCTAATACTGGGTTATTTCAACTACCCTGCCTTTAACTGGGAAAACTACTCGGGTACCAACTTCTTTTCCCAACGTTTTTTGGAATTCATAAATTCCAACGCCCTGGATCAACTAATCCATTGTCCCACCAGGGGCTCCAATATCCTAGACCTGGTCATTACCAACATGGGAGATAGATGCTCCACACCAGTGGCCACCCCCCTCATTGGTCAGTTCTGACCATAAGCAAATCACCCTTGACATCCACATCCCACCCCCACCCCAGTAAGGAAACCTCGTTAAAAAACTTCTCCAAAGCCAACTTCATGCTACTGAACTCAGAAGTAAAAAACTTCATGACACCCATGCAGACGGGATCTGAAAGTTCGACTGCAGAATCCTACACTTATGCACTGTACGAGCATATCCACTTCTGCATGAATCGTGCCATCCCAAATAAAACCAAGATGCTCTTCTCCAAAAAAAGGAAGCCAATCTGGTGGTCCCCTGCTATAAACAAACTATACAACAGAAGGAAGAAACTATTCAGAAAAGAGGAAAATCCCAGGATGCAAAAAACTCCCTCACCAGCCTCAGTAAGAAGCTGAGATCCCTCATAAAATCCTCAAAATCTAGTTACGAAAATAAAATTGCCAAAGATTCCATAGACAACCAAAAGGCATTCTATAGTTATGTCAAGAATCTAAATGGCAATGCACAGATCTGCTCTGAGCTACAACAAATGGTATTAAATATACTGATCCCAAGGATATTGCCAATAAACTGGCAGATCGGATTAGTGCCAACTTCACCCCCTAAAGGGTCCATCTCAATACCAAAAGATTGCCAAATTCCAGTAATCACGGCCACACAGGTAGAAACCGCACTCTCCAAAGCTAAGAATACAGCATCCATGGGACCAGATGACATCCCAGGCTGTGTACTACATGAACTACAAAATGAACTGGTACCTCACCTAAGTGTCATGTTTAATCAGAGCCTCACCTCAGGCTTTGTGCCCACTGTGTGGTGCACAGCTACAGTTATCCCACTCCATAAGGGGGGATCTGCCTTGGATCCCGGGAACTACCGTCCCATCAGTCTGACAAGCCTGATCTGCAAGGGCATGGAACGCATTATCATGGAACTTATAAACAAAGACACTGGCAAACTTCAAACACTGGACCCCACCCAGTTTGGGTTTGTGAAGGGACAATATTGTCTCCTGAATCTGATTGACTTCTTCGAATCACTCTCCAGAGCTGTGGATGAGGGTAAGGTGGTCCACACAGCCTATCTGGACCTCACCAAGGCCTTCAACATCATCCCCCACTCTGGAATCATAGATAAACTTACTAAGCTGGGCATAAATCCCTACATCACTCAATGGGTTGCCAACTGGCTTACTGACAGAACCCAGACTGTAAAAGTAGCCGACTCCAAATCCAGCTCCAGACAAGTGACAAGTGGAGTACCTCAGGGTTCAGTCCTGGGACGACTCTTATTTGGCATCTAATTCTCTGAAGTACAGGCCAACACTAAGGGACTCTGGCTAACAAATTTCACAGATGACTGCAAACTGGGAGCCATTATTGAATCCCCAAATGATGTGAATATTCTAGTTGTCCCCTTTGGAAAAAAACATGTACCCATGAATTACCACATAGGTGGTAGTACACTAAACGTCAAAATTGTGATGAGAGACTTAGGGACACAGGTGGACAGTGGTCTCACTTTCGATAACCACATCACCACAACAGTCAGGAAATCCTTTTATGTGGCACACCTCATCACTAAGGGCTTTTCATCCAGGAAAAAAAGAGGTCATTGTCCCACTGTACTCATCCCTCATTAGACTCATTATAGAGTATAATGCCCCGTTTGGTATGTACCTCACAAAACATCTGCAACAGCTGGAAAGGCCACAGAAATATCTCAATAAAAGAATCACAGACCTAAAACAGATGCCATATGCTGACCATCTAAAAAAACTCCAGCTATACTCTGTGGCATATCGTCTACTCAGAGGCAATCTCTGCTTAACATACAAGGCCATGTCAAACCCTGAGCTGTTGGACATGCTCCACTTAAAGAAATCCCAATCCCTCAGAGCCACACACTCCAGGGATCTAAACCTTGTCATCACAATTAACAAAACTTGCTGGAGGTATAGGTTGCTGACCCAGAGACTCCCCATAGTCTGGAATAGACTGCCCATACATGTCAAGCAGAGTGCCTCCTTGGACGTCTTCAAAAGGAACCTTGATGATTGGATGGGGGATAGAAAATTCACCCTGGGGATCATGTCAGTCACCCTGCTAGACAGGGGTATAGAGAAGTAAATATTGTGGGAAGACATATCCAGGGAATTGTTATGGCTAGGCTTGTATAGGCCTTAGGGCCGATAGCCTAGCACCAACCTATGAACCTATGAAACTATTTACATTTGTTTACCAGGAAATTCCGAGTGGACGCAGGTCCTTTTTTAGCAGATGCCCGGGGAGAGAAGCTCCACATCATATACATGATAAATAGAGCTACAAAGTTGCAGCAATATTAACCAACATTACATTTTGTTGGCTTTAATACAATAACAAGATATTGATTATCAACAGTATATACAGCAAATGTTGCAAATTAAGATAGTTTCTTGTTTATAATATTAGTAACAAAGTTGTCAGACAAGATGTTAAAGTATGTAAAGACAACTAGCTATTTCTGACTGGGGTTAGTAGTGGTGGTAGTACAGTTGGGTTAAGAGTCTAGGTGGGGGGATAAGGGTGGGGGTGCTAGTCTGGATTAGAACAAGGACAAACTAGTGCAAATTTAAGTGGAATTTGAGCACAGTCTTGAAAAGGCTGCTGGAAGGTAGAGTAGTTATAGAGGGTGGAAGATTGTTCCAACGTTTAGATATGGTATATGAAAATATGGCTTCTCCTGCTGAGTTTTTGGGTTTGATAACAGTGAGTTGATTTTTGTTGCTTGATCTTAGGGGCCTAGTGGGGTGATAGGACTGGAGAAGAGTTTGAAGGGAAGGGATGTTATGGGGGTGGTTAATAAGTTTATGAGTGAGGGTGCGTTGATTAAAGTGAAGGGGTTGTGGGAGTTCTAGCCAGTTTAGTTCTTTAAGGGAGGTATAATGATGGCTGCGGTAAGAGGTTCCAGTGGCAAATTTAGCAATTTTGTTGTAACAAGCATCCAGCTTGTGTAGGTTTGTCTGTCTAAGGTCGGTAAGTATGGGGGATGCATAGAGTAGGGTGGAAATTAGCTGGGAATTGGCTATGGAGATTCTAGCCACCTTGGTTAGGAATTGGCGGCTTCGATATAATGCACCAAGTTTCTTGTGAACTTTTTTATTGTGAGAGATATGTGGGTGTCAAATCTACGTATGTTCTCTATTTCCACACCGAGTAATTTTGTGTGCTCTGATGGAGAGATGATGGTATTGTCTTTGGCGAGAATGTTGAAGTGGGGGGTATTTTGTGTGGCTTTGGAAGGTTGGAACAGGAGAAGTTTTATCTTACTTGGGTTGAGTAAGAGCTGAGCATTGGATAGCCAGTTTTCTAAAGAAGAGAATGATTCCTGTCTGATTTGTTGTAGTTCTGGTAGAGTGGGAGCAGAGCAGATGAGAGTAGAGTCATCTGCATACTGTATAAGAGATGCCTGTGTCGTGGCAATATGTAGGTTGTTAGTGAAAAGTGAGAATAGCAGAGGGCCAAGGATAGACCCTTGGGGAACTCCGAGAGTAACTGGGAGGCGAGGTGATAGAGTATCGTCCCAGATTACTGATTGCTGGCATTCGTGAAAATAGCTGTGGAACCAGTTGCACAAAAGGTACACAAACACACACCTGGGGAAGGCTAGCACAGGTTTACTAGCTATCCCCTCCTTCTGCCCAGAACATAAGGTAGTTAGCACTGCCACCAGAACCCCTACTAATCAGCTACTATAAGGCCCTTCCCATAGGGTGACCAATTCCACAGTGTAATGTTACTGTTATCCAAATGGCAAGTGTGACCAAACTTTTAAGGCTATTCTAGAGTGGCATTTACAGTATCACCAAATACATGTCCATATACTCTAAGAGCTTAAATATTTGTAAGCAAACCAGCCACAATTAATTGGTTTAAACATATTTAATAATAAGTAATAAAAGCACAAGACAATACTCATTAACTCAGCACAGTGACAATAAAGTTCACAGTCACAGGAAATACTTTAAAACAACATTGTACAACAGTCTCACATAAATACAGAAAACATCTAGACTGATCTTACTATTTTCCTATCTATCTCTAACAGAGATACTAAGATCTAAGTCTTACTTACAGAGCAAAGCAATCGCTGGTCAGAAGCTGTTTACAGGTCCAGAACAAGATAGAAAATGCACTCTTTCTCTCTGAGATAGTTTTTAAATTGATAATACACATTACTGTTGAATCATCTCAGATTACATCATTCTTGTCACCTCTGCCTAGTTTCCCAGGCTAGCAGGTACTTAAATTTTTAAATGTCTCTGTTAAAAATACGTATCTCTCGGAAGCTGAGACGTCTCTCTTAGAAGCTTGCCTGAACTGGGAGTCATAAGACAATTACCTTTGAAACCTGTAATTACCTCTGTTTCCAGACAATAGAATGAAGCCCCTAGCCTAGACATCCTGTCTCTTAGCTTGAGATAAACTGACTTTATAACACATCATAAAACTCCTTACTTATCAACTTATTTTCTTAGAGTTTTGCAAGTAAACTCTGTATATCCCAATGTATTTACATAGGCTTGTAGTTTATACACATTTCTGCTCTTTTCCAGCAGGGTGCACTGTGGTTACAATCTTGAAGCTCAGTACAGAACATACAGTTTTCTTACATTTTTTTAAGGCAAGCATACAAATCATATTTCTATTCACAAATGCCATAGAATTATTTACAAAATTGTATCTAGCTGGGCTGACAGTGTCACACAAGGCACTACTGCAAATCAAGTTTGCTGATGACAACAAATTAATTCCATTCTGATACTTAAATTATCCAAAACTGTCTGGACCAAACAAATGCTTAGTGTGGGACTTAGCGACTGGGTTCAGTGCCAAGAAATGCAGTATAGTTTTCTTTGTCAAATCTAACATTAGTGGGCAAACCACAATGATAACATTCTACTTAAATATGACTCAGTTCTGACTGGACCACCATGTCTTTCTTGTGAGTAGAAAATTCATTTACCCTGCAGCTCTTATCCTCTGTGGTATCTCCCCAAGGTCCTATGAAATTATGGTCCCACATGGTCTGTTTTGTGTCTCTCCCATTATGGAATACTAAGAGACTTGAATAGGAATATCATCCCTAATGTACAAGAACAAATATACATAGAGCTAACTTATGGATCATCTCCTCATCTTCACAACTCGCACAGAGAACATCACCTTCAAATTACTCTGACAACTAAAACTATGTTATCACGTCTGCCACCTCCTGTCTACTGCAGCATATACAACCATAGCCAAAAATCTATCTAAAGTAGAATATGCCTTACCATTTATTGGCCTTCAGCCCCAAATACTCAAAATCTACAAAGCACCAAGTCAAAAATACGTATTTTTTTCTCTCTTGACAGACCATCATATCACCTTGATGTACTTGCTAAATTCTGTCTGTCACAGTCAGAGTCACTGCTGCATGGCACCATTTTATTTAAAATTGTTTATATGGTTTACTTCCCACCACTGAGCAAAGCTGTGACTCGGAGATCAAAACTACTCCCTGAGAGGCAGCCAACAGGTTAGCATCATACTTGCTAGAACATGTCTTAATGCTTGCCATTGGAAAAAGAAAACTCTCTAGAATAGGCCCAGCCCTCAGTCTAGAGCAATTTACTGAATGAGGTTTAAACATCAAACCCTAGAGTCCTTCCAGGAAACCCTGAAGGAACACCTATAGCTGGATTCTAAGTGCACTTGTGTCCTTGGTACTGGCTAAACCACATTATATAATACTGTGCCTTACAACTGTTCATTATACCAAAGCATAAAATTTTTTACTGAATCTGATAAAATGTGCCGTTTCCTCCTTGTTTATATTGTACATATTATCATTGCTAATTCCACATTAAATACTATCATTAACAATGCTTACTTTTATTTATGTATTCTACTTTAGACTTGTGATTCAGCTACATGCATAATTATGTTGATTGTGTAGCACATTTGTAATGTTTCGCTACCTACTTGTGATGTTCATTTTCACATTTGTACTGTTTTGTACCCGAGTCAGTAGAGCACTCCAGCTCTTGCTCACTCAGGAAGCAAATTGCAAAATAAATACATAACTAAATAAATACATACATATATGAAATGTATTGCTCCTTACAAGCTGCACTTTGCTAAGAACTTAAATGAACTTGAATGACAGCAGTATTGCTTTACCAAAAGTACCTCCGGTTTTAGTACCTTCAGCTACTCTGGGACACTAAAATTCCTATCCTCGTGTAGGCTTCTTATGGGTGACCTCTCAGCCTAGTCATCCATCCTGTGGTTGGCCTTATGCTGTTTGAACTAGTCCTCCTAAAAAGAACAAAAGATACAGTAAACACCTGCAGCTGCTCTTGGGAGCTAATCTGGTACCGCTACCTTAGCATCACCATCTAGAAAGATGGATATCTACACCAATGCATCTCACCTCTACCATTTCAGAAACAGGCTACACACATATCAAGCAGAGTACTTCCCTATAAACCTTTAAAACAAACCTGGGTAACTTGGCTGTTGTTTGTAAATTTTAGCCTAGGATATATGGATAAATCTGCTTAGCGAGGGGCACTATTAAATACATTGCTAGTATTTGGTGATATGTCTGACTTTTCAGTGGTCTCATTGGTTGAAAGTATAGCAAGAATGTATGAACCCGTAGATCACTGGGGAGTAATTAGACCTTAAACCTCTGTGCCATAAAAACAGCATATTTGTTAACAGATTTTTAAAACCCAATCTTTTTGTTTCTCTATTCTGTTCTGGAGCTGATGATATAGTATATGTCACTGATTTCTTGAGATGAAACATTGTTTAAGAATTAATTGTCGATTTCATGAGATGAAACATTGTTTTAGAACTAGTTGTTGATTATGGATCAAAAATGGATTACCACTCAATGCAGTATGATCCATTTTGCCATCTGTAACATCTGTTTGCAGCAATCTGTTTTAATTCAGACAAATATATTTAATGGCTGTAGAACCATTGAGATTTGCAGTGGAATTTTGTGGTAGCACTTTACCAGTCCTAAGTATGACCCCATTTATGCCACATACCGAGGCCTGGATAACTTTAGTTCATTTATCAACTTAAAGTAATATCTGATAGTTAATTGTTGTCAAGCAACAGCCTGGAAAGACAGCTAAAATTACTATGGCTACAAGCTACTACTGCTTAGTTCTATTGTGCAGTGATAGGTTTGAGTCCCCATCTTACATTGCATATTGTCTGATTATGAGCAAATCACTTAACCAGGAAGTTCTCCAGGGTCTCGCCTGAAAAAGAGACCCTTCAGCCGAATGGGCTTAGCAACTTATCAAATGAATGAAGGTATTACCATATTTTTACATGTCATCCTTGAAAAATTCATTGTATCATTGTTCAGAGTCCATACTCTCATAACTTGTCTATGCTTCTCAGTATAGTATATGGGTGTTACTGTTGTTTCCTATCACTGGGTTAAAATCTTGGCATTATGCATATTAGAGTTGCTAAGAGTACCTGGTGCATTTACTGCAATTAATTAGGGTGGAACAAGCCTTTAGGCAGACTTCCTCTTAGCTTTCATTTAAAGATGTGAGTGTGGATACAAAACATCCCCATGGCTGCCTGGACGATGGACCTTTCCAGTCAGCTGTCACTTCCATGCCAGGGGCTTCTTGAATGTCAGCAAATGAGTGGGCTCAAAACTAGTTGCAAAAAAGACTGATTATTTGCAAACACCGATACAAAAATGAGGAAGAAAACAAATACCTACTGTCTGTTAGGAGTATCTTATTCGCCTTGCCCATTTCTTCAGTTGACTTCATTTGCTTATGCCAGGGTAATTTTTATGAATCACCCTCCCATTTCAAGTGCCAAATTATGTAACATTTGTTAGTACTGAGATAGAAGTGCCTTGATAACAGTATGGTATTTTTCTAACAAAGTTGCTGAAAAAAGAAAATTAAATCTTTCAATGATTTATTGTTGAACCATTTTTCTGAAAAGGGCATCATAATTTAATTTTGATTTGCTTTATTAATAGCAATCTTGCATTCTGACAAGATGAAGTTCAGCTCAGAAAAATGAGGAGTTTGTGCTTCCGGTTTCATCAGATTTGTTATCCCATTTTATTTTTTTTTTTATGAGTTTCTGCTTTAACTCTAACAGCATTGTAGAAATGTTTACATTTATTATTTTTTATTCAGTTAGGTGGACTTGTCTAAAACACTTTTCCAGCTACAACATGAGCACAATGGCAGAAGCAAACAATTAAATAATAATTAATATTCATTAATATACAAAGCAAATGACCTGAATGACATGAATTAAGCATTATGAGAGTTACAGGTGTTAGTAAATGATACACATTAAAACTTCAAGTTTGGCCTGCGGTATCATAGAGAAAAACTTAAGTACAATGTTTCACTAATGACAAATAAAAAAATGTATCTATCTATTCTAGCTATCTGTCTATATAAAATAATACAGCCCAAATGAGTATAAAAAAGCCATACCGATTTAGCTCCATGAAATATTCCCGACACTGCATTTTATATATACATTTATTGACAGCAATAATAAATGGAAGGAAACACCTTTGCATGTTATACATACCATATATGTCGGCCATGATGGAATGTCATTGTCAGTGATTTTGTTAGAGAGATTTTTTTTTTCTTTTTACAGGGTACAGTCTCTTGCAATGAAAGTATTAAAGCAAATTTAGTTTCTCAATACTGCCCTCTCTGATGGAAAATGTCAATTTCTGGAAAATATAACCCTACTAAGACAAGTATAGGATTCCGCCACTAAGGTTGCTGAAACAGATAAAACTTTGCCTTTTTGGCTACTGTATAGGAATTCTGCATTTTTTTCTGAAGAGGCTGAAAACTCAGGAAATAACACACATTGCTAATTTGGTATGATTTATCACACTGCATATAATATAGATAATATTGACTGAATTATTAATTGACATTTATAATACACCTTTGTTCCTAATAGTGACTATAGACCTAGAACTGCTATCTGACATATATAGCTTAACATCTGTAACCGTCTCACTTTGTCATGTTATATTTGCTCATTTTTTATTTACTCAAGAATTGTTGGCTAGAGGTGTTGGTTGCTTGACCTGATATCTTTGTTCACTTCTTGTTGTAGTCATGTATTTGAGTTTGAAATATTAAGAGTTAATACTGTTCAAAGAATGACAGGTAACAGTGGAACAGGAACAACCCATTTCATATTGCAAGAATTGAACTCTTTTTCTTAGAGATGGAACACCCTTGTAGTAAAAATCTTGAAAGCAAGTGGCTTTGGAGGGGTAAGAACACCTGCTGTCCTACAAAAATGTCTGATGCTAAGTTTTTCATGTTTGCATAAACCCCCTTCTCCTTAGCATGTATATGTAGAGCTTGTGTGTACTCGAGGTCATGGGTTTCTGAGAGGAAATGTACATAAAAGTTATATTCATACCTCACGCATTTGAGTTAACGTACTAGACCTTCTGCAAGCACAGTTTATCAAATATTTTGACACTTTTGTAGAATTTTAATACTGTGGGTTTTTTTTTTTGCTGACAGATTCAAGGTTTCAATGTGAATGGCGGCCTGTTTTCATACGCCAGTGACTGTACATCATTCTTCACGGCTCCCATTTGGATGGCTATTGTGACATGCCTTGTGCTTCTCTACATTGTGACATATGGACTCCATATGATCATGCAACTGACAACCAATGAGAGGTTTGATGATCCTAAAGGGCAAACCTTGTCAGTGCCTCAAACCGAGTAGAGTTACATTGTTAATTATGTCTTGTAGATTAATCAGTTGTTACATTCAGTTGTTACTTATTGATTTACTAAGTTATTATGCTGCATTGTTTTCAGTAACTAAGTTTATTTGGCATCTATAATACTAACTTTAATTTTAGTAAATAATTCAGCAAAATGAAGAAAAATAAATGTGCTTTCTATAAAGTGCTACGGTAGCATGTCTTTTGTATGCCAAATTAGATATGAACAAATGTCACCACATGTTAACATTCTTAACCACTAGCAGTATAAACAGCAATAAAAGTTTCATGTGTGTTAAATGTCAAATAATGCTTAAATAAAATCATTAGCTTTATTTACAGCATGACAAATTATACTTTTTCAATGTAATATGTTTAGATTATAAACTTCTGCTCATATTTCATTTTCTGTTCTAGCTGATACAATGATAGGCTGATCTATGTATTTCCTATCATTGAAATGAGATTCTTCCTTCAGGAACTTCGGCTGCGATTTGCTTCATGATATTTTACAAACCTAACCGAGCTGTAACATGAAGCAGATGCCTCATTTAAATTGCAATGCAGTAAAAATAAAAACAAATGGATGCACTCATAAATATACACATGCAAGACATACATTCATTCTTTCTAGACACATTATTGCTAGTCTTCTTCTTGTTTCGGCTTTTTCCTGGTTAGGGGTCACCACAGCAGATCACCTGCCTGCTCATGATTGGCAGTGGAGTTTTACGGTGTCAAGTTGCCAGCCCAACGCCCAACCTTCCACAGAAGGCACACACACACACACACACACACACACACACACACACACACACACACACACACACACACACTCTCATGCCTAGGGCCAATTTAGAGTGTCCAATCCACCTACAGCATGTCTTTGGGATGTGGGAGGAAACCGGAGCACCCGGAGGAAACCCACATGACCACAGGGAGGACATGCAGACTCCGCACAAAAGGCACCCCAGCTGAGAATCAAACTGGAGAACCTCTTGCTGTGAGGCGGCAATGCTAACCACTGCACTACCGTGGCCGCCCTAGACACATTATTGCTAGTAATGGTTTGAAAATAAGTTTCTAATAATAATGGCAAATAAATAGCAATAAACAACAATAACAACAATAACAACAAATAATAGCAGTAAAAAAACTATTACTGTCATCTACAAGAAAAACTCCAAAACAAGCCACACAAGTTTTGGGTAGGTATAAACAAACTCCTTAGTCCAGGACAGTCCTCCACTCCTACCTACTTGGATTCTAACCAAAACCCCCCAGCAGAATTTGCCAATACCTTTAACAGCTTATTTACAACAACCATCCAGAACCTAGCTAACAAATTATTCCCCTGGATGCCCATATTCTCCAGCCACTACTCCCTGCTCCCAACTCCCTTTTAACTTCAAGCCAGTTTGCACATCTCTGGTCCAAAAATTACTTAAAAAAACTAAAGCCTACCACCATCTCCCTGCAGAATATCTACAAAAAGCTGCAGATGACAAAGCATACCCCATTACTATCCTGATCAAGAGGACTATAACTGAAGCATCCATTCCCTCTGTCTGGAAGACATCCCATGTCATTCCACTCCATAAAGGGGGCAGCTCTACTGAACTTTCAAACTATAGACTCATAGCTATTCTGTCACCCTTGGCTAAAATTATGGAAAAATGCATCCACAATCAACTCCTGAACTATCTTATCCATAATAATCTTCTAGCCAACACCCAACATGGCTTTAGACCATTCCATAATACAACCTCAGCTCTCCTCTCCTTCTCTAACGTCATTAACCAACACCGAAACAATAAAAAACTTTCCTCTGCTATCTTTCTCAATCTTTCAAAAGCCTTTGATATGGTAAACCACCAAATATTCATAAACCCTTTGAAATCCATCTCCCTAGAGGACCAGGCCATCCAATTGTTTCAATCCTATCTCAGTGGTAGACAACAGGCTGTCTTATGGCAGAGCAAACTATCCACCCTTTTACCCATCACCCTCGGAGTAACCCAAGACTCCATACCAGGTCCACTATTATTTTCCATTTTTATCAGTGATTTGTATAAGGTCATCCCAAATGCAACATGCATTCAATATGCGGATGACTCCATTTTAGTATGCTCTGCAGATTCTATCCCAAAATACTTTTAAGACAGTTGAAAATTGACTCCTTAACCATCATCTCATGTTAAATCCTAATAAAACCAAACTGCTGCTTTTCTCCCCCACTCACAGGTCTGCCCCTATAATCTTTACATTAAAATACAACAACAACACCATTACTTCCCCAGATTCCTCAACCAAACTGTTAGAAGTTGTAATAGATAATAACCTTAAGTTTGAGCTGCATATCAATAAAACTATTAAAACAGTTAATAAAAAAACTTGTCTCGCTATATAGGATCAAGCCAGGATCAAGCCCTTCCTAACGCCGTTACCCAGAACTGTAATGGCTCATACACGTTTACTCTCCACCCTCCTCTATGCTTCCTCTCTATTTACAAACCTCAGCAAAACTGACCTTAATAAACTTTCTAGCAGCTACAATCACATTGCTAGATTTGCTAACGATGCAGCCTACAGAACTCATCACTGTCATAACATAAATCTACTAGGATGGCTTGAACTGCCTAACCTACGTCAGGATAACCAACTAATATTTGCACACAAGATCCTGTAGCAACCAGATAATACACCCGTACTTAAAAACCTCATCACCCCTACAGTAACCTCAGCGCACTTCGATCATCTGAAAGACTGATAATACACCCGTACTTAAAAACCTCATCGCCCCTACAGTAACCTCAGCGCATTTCGTTCATCTGAAAGACTGATAATACACCCATACTTAAAAACCTCATCGCCCCTACAGTAACCTCAGAGCACTTTGTTCATCTGAAAGACTGATAATACACCCGTACTTAAAAACCTCATCGCCCCTACAGTAACCTCAGCGCACTTCGTTCATCTGAAAGACTGATAATACACCCGTACTTAAAAACCTCATCACCCCTACAGTAACCTTAGCGCACTTTGTTCATCTGAAAGACTACTAGTTCAAACTCTCAAATCCAACAACACCGCCGGTAAATCTCTATTTGCTAACTCTGTTGGCAAAACTTGGAATTCTCTTCCTGCTAATCTTACATCTGAACTCTCTCTACCTCCATTCAAGAAAAGTCCGATTCAGTACTTTAAAAAACGATGGCTATGTCCTTGTCCTAATCCAGACTAACTCTAACCATCACTCGTGTGCACATGGAGGACTTCTGCCTACACTTTATTGTTTCTTAACTTATAAATCCTATGATCTCCTTGGAGCTACTACCAGGTTAGCCTACTAGGAATACAATACCCTATCATTCTTAAAAACACTGTCTAGAATTTTCCATCTGAGTAAAAATGTAATAATTTGTTTGTGTATCTGTTTTAGTGTTTGTTTACATCTGTGTAAAAATCCTTTTATTTGTGTTTTCTTTTGTGTTTTAAACTGTAAAAATGTAACAGTTTGTTGAATGTCTTTTTGGAGCTTTTCTCCCTGGCCCTTCCGTGAAAATGGATGTGTATTCAGTTGGACTATCCCAGTAAACAAGTGTAAAATAAAATAAATAAATAAATAAATAGCAAATACTGTAGTGCAGGTAAAAAAATAGCTGATTTGAAAAGATTCTCCTATAGCTTCTTCCACAGCAGAACTAAAGGCATTGTACTTTAACTTTTGTTTACAAGTGATTCTTGATACATATTTTAAATGGTGCACTAAATGAAGGATATTTTACTTACTGTCTACGTAAAACATTTAATATTTAGGTCATCCGTAATGCACTTGTTCATCAATATTAAAAATACTGATTGACGTGCAGCTGTTTGCTTGTGAAATATCATTTTAAAAGCAGTCTTTACATCCACAATGCACTGTAATAAAATCTAAATTTATCATCTGACTTCCTTTTTAATTTACCAAGTACAAAACAAGAACCACACTGAGTTGCTAACAAGCTTCGTGCTGTGGTCCTGAGTTTCATTTCCTTCAATTTATCTTTCCCTGCTGTGTGACTCGGCTTCTCTGCTGATAATTGAGTGTCATATGTTGAAATCACTGGTCAGAGCTTTATGAGTTGCCCATTGTCAGGTATGGCTTCTGGAAAATGTTTAATTTCACTGTTTGAATTTGGTGCCATTGGTGGTGGTTTTTTTTTTTTTTCATTTTTAGCTTTGTCCAAATGTAACTAAAGGATTTATTTTTTCTGAATTATCTTTATTAAGACTGTGAAAAAAAGCAAAGATTACAAAAGAAGTAAACTTTAGAACATAATACATTTCAGAAATATGATAAATCACAATTTTAAAGAACAAGCAAAATTGTAACTATTTACAATATATACAAAAGCCTTAGACCAACAATGTAGTAACTGAAACAAAACAATCCTATCAACAGTCCAAACAATTAAGTGGATGAAGATAACAATTCCATAAGGGCCAAAACTTTCGTCCAAGGATTATTTCTTAAGTTTGTTTGGATATATTCTCCCTTCTTTTACTTTAATTTCAACTTCCTTTAGAAGAGTAAGAAAGTCTTCAAAGTTCATTTCTAAAGATTTATAGTTTCTAGTAATAGTTTTTCTGGCCACAGAAAGAATAGTCCAAGTAAAATAAGAAACATTTTTCTTTTGTTTATCTATTGCTAGAACATGAAAGGGAACCATTTATTTTGTTAAAATAAAGGTATCATTCTATAATGCTTTAAAAAATCTTGCATTTTTATCTAGAAATTTTGAAAACTCAAGGATTTATAGTGGAACCGTTTGACTTTGAGCAAATCATTTAATCATACAGCACTTACTGGCCTTCACCAAAACTTGGATTCAGTCCAGTTAGCATGGTTGATAACACAGTTAATAAAACATAGACACATAAACATATAAATAAATATAAATAAATAAATATAACAGTTTCTCCAGTGTGGTCCATTCCTGTGTTGTTACTGATCTTTTAACTGGTTTAGCTATCTGGATGTGAAAAGTATTTTCATATATTTGTGAATCTTGGCAAAAACTCAGACAATTTAGAACATTTCTATGTAGATTACATAACTTGACAAAAGTAACTGGAAAAATCCATTATGAAAACAAACTGTAAAACTAATCAGTCTGAAAACTGGCTGTCTACGAATGTGGTCATGATGGAGATTTTCCACAAATGTTATGCCTGAATGAAGATAATTGTCATAGCTGTATAATTTATGCATTACTTTTTTAACTCATTTATGCAAATAAAATGTTTGCTCTGTGTTGTGGCTGAAATGGGAGCACATGCAGTCAATCTCCTACTACTGTTAA